>NW_016107868.1:493210-502160 GCF_001604975.1 Cebus imitator
TTCGTATACATGGATATCTAGATTGATTGATTGAGTTGGAGTCTTGCTTTGTCAACCAGGCTGGAGTGCAATGGCATGGCCTCGGTTCACTGCAACCTCTGGCTCCGGGGTTCAAACAATTCTCCTCCATCAGCCTCCCTAGTCGCTGGGACTATAGGTGTGTGCCACCACACTCGGCTGACTTTTTTTTTGTATTTTTAGTAGAGATGGGGTTTCACCATGTTGGCCAGGCTGGTCTTGAACTCCTGACCTCGTGATCCGCCCACCTTGGCTTCCCAAAGTGCTGGGATTACCTGTGTGAGCCACGGCACCTGGCCAGTACACTACAATCTTGAACTCCTGCGCTCAAGGAATCCTCCTGCCTCAGTCTCCTGAGTAACTTGGACAATAGGCTTGTGCCAACACACCCGACCCCATTTGATCTTTTACAGTGAAATTTCAGTATGCCTTTTCTATGTTTAGATATGTTTACACAAATACTTACCATCATGTGAGAACTGTGCACAGTACTCAGCATAGTCACACGCAGTACAGGTTTGTGGCCTAGAAGCAACAGGTTGTATCATCCAGCCAATGCGTATGGTAGGCTCTACCATCCAGGTTTGTGTAAGTACACCCCAGGACATTTGTCTAATGTCACATTTCTCAGAACATATCCCCAATGTTAACTGATGCATGACTGTATCTGCATTATACTTACTGGTTGAGCATCCCAAATCCAAAAAGCTCCAATGAGCATTTCCTCTGAGTGTCATGTTGGCACTTACTTGTAAAGTTTTGAATTTGGGAGCATTTCAGATTTTACATTTTTGGATTGGAATGCTCAACTTGTACTTACTTGACACAGATGTAAAACTACTGCTTACACAAAAACTGTTGGTTCACTGTGAGCCTTAAGGTTGGTTCAGTTTTTGGACACAATGATGGTTTTTCATAGTTAAAACAAACAAGCTTATATAATAATTTATCAATTAGTTACTAAGAGTACAGTCTCTGGAAAGAATTACTAAGCCACTCACTATGACCTTCAACTACTTAACCCCTCTGTGCCTCAGTTTCTTCATCAGAAAAACAGGGATAATATGGTATCACCTTCATTCAGTGTTGTGTATAAATCAGTTAATACATGAAATTCCATCGAACAACGCCTACGCACACAGTGAGCACTATTTACATAGTTCCTGCTACTATCCTTATTTTTTACTTTGTGCTGTGCAAGGCTAACAATTTTAGGCAAAAGGAAGTGCCCAAAACTGTTTGTTAAAAACTTACCATCTTGAATAACTTCTTCATCAGAATCTCCTTTTGTCTTTGTATATTCCAGAGTATAAGAAAGGCCATTACAGCCCCTGGTTCGGACGCCAACTTTTACACCTACCTGAAAAAGAAGTGAAAATATAAATTTAGCTTTAAAGTAGTACAGATTAGACAATCATACTAACAAAGTGACAGTAGCCTCCCTGTACCAAAATGGACTTTACTTTTTTGTAGAGATAGGGTCTCACTACGTGGCCCAGGCTGGTCTCAAACTCCTGGACTCAATTCTTCCACCCTGGCCTCTCAAAGCATTGGTATTACAAAGTAGGAGCCATCTCGTCCAGCCTGGGACTTTATAGTCTCTGGACGTTTCTTTATGGTTAGGGTTCAGCAGGGTTCATTGTCCATCACCTGGCAATCCTATCTCTACATGGGATCTTTATTCTAATGCAGACTTGTGTACAGTCTCAAATACCAGAAAGCAAAAGACTATAGTCAATACAGACAAAAGAAGTTTAAAAAAATGACCAAACAGCACTTAAAAAATATCAATGTTTACATTAATGCAATTTTCTAACAATATCTAACTAAGTTTTCTGTCTTGATCTGCTTTTTCATTTAAATATAGTCACCCTTCAGGATGCAAGGGAAACTGGTTCCAGGACTACCCAAGTATACAAAAATCTGCGGACACTCAAGTCCCTCATGCAAATGGCACAGTGTTTGTATGTAGCCTACACAAATCTTCTCGTGTACTTTAAATAACTTCTGGATGACCTGAATACCTATAACAATGTAATGCTACATAAATAGCTGTTATACTGTATTGTTTAGAGAATTAGAAGTCTGTACAAGTTTAATACAGATGCAACCTTCTATTTTTTTCCCAAATATTTTTGATCTGTGGTTGACTGCATCACGTATGTGGAACCCACAGATATGGAGAGGTGACTGAACACAGTAAAAGTATTATAAGTACTGTTTCACCAGCAGTTCTCGATTCTACAAAGCTAATTTCTTTTTTCATTTGGCCACTTTTGACTTGAGTCATTAGTCTAACCAAATTGAGCCAGAATGCTGATATCCTTTGAAATTTAATAATTTTAAAAGGCAGGTTCGAGAACTCCCATTGCATTGTAAGGTAGATTGACAAGAGAAATCAGAAACCATTCCAGTCCAATCATTAAATATTGACAGTCCATTACTTGAAATGATTTACAGCATTCCATCGGCAGTGAACAATGTACAATTAAGATGATACACACACCCCTAACTCAATAGTTCTACCTATAGGAATGGATCCTGTGTAGGTAGATTAAGCCAGGCTTATAGGTTTATAACAATGAGCCTGGCACACGGTAGCTTCTAAAATAGTTGCTGAATGGTGTTTTACGGCAGCAATGAATGAAAACGACCCTTTAATATAGGGACTGTTTAGAGAAATCGAGCTTGTTCAATGGAATATACTATACATGCAGCCAAGAAAGGGAGGCAGATCATTTCATAATAATATGGAAAGATCTTCAAGCTACATTATTAAGGGTAAAAAGCAAAGTATAACCACAACATTTATGGTAGGAAGAGATACACATAGGAATAACAAGCCCAGTCTAGGCGATGGGTTCCCCTTGGGGAGACATTTTTGGTTGTGATAACCAAAGCTTTGTAGAGTCAGGAACTACTGGTGAAATACTTTCACTCTATACAGTCACCTGTCTGTATCTGTGGGTTCCACATATGTGGATTCTTTGGTTGTGACAAAGAAATGGTGCTACTGGTATCTAGACAGAGGCCAGAGATTCTGTCAAACATTCTACAATCTGCCCTAAAGTGTCAACAGTGAGGAGACTCAGAAAATCAGGTCTAGCCACTTCAAATGTATACATTATCCCTGCAAGGAGACCAAAGAGGTCGCTTCTTGGAAGAAAGAATGACAGGTTTAAAGAATGACTTCCTTTTAGTTAAATACCCTTTTATATTATTTGAATTTTTTAGAAATCTTGAGTATATTTTACCTTTTAAGTAAAAACCCCTAAATGAAAGCATACTGTTTACCACAGGATAAACTCATTCTGGAAATACAACTTCAGTTTTTTACTGAATAATCAACTGGTTTTACTTACATGCTCAGGCTTATCTTTAAGAAGCTGCTTTATCTTGTTTACTGCTGCAGGTGTCTGAAAAAAGAAAATGATATTTTTAGCTACAAAACTTGCATTCTTTAAAGCTTCATATTTATGTCTTTTTAAGTCTGTCTTTAGCAAATTCATGCAAAAAATTTATGTTCCATTCTTGCCCAGGGTACCTCGTGGATTTATATAGAAACACACGAACTATTTTATTCAAAATACCCTCTTTATTTTAAAAAATATCTGCCAGCAACATCATTTTAATCTTGCTCCTCAGTCTAGGATGGTTCCCTGTCTTTCTCTCTATGGTGCTATTTACTCACATCACAAATGCTATTTTTCTGGGCAGCATCTGTTTTGTGCATCAACTCTACGCCCAGCAACCAGCATGTTGCCTACGACAAACAGCCAATGAAGGAATCAAGTATCTCATTGGGAAAGGCCAACCTTCAGGTGTTCTTCCTGTTGATTATTAAACCTACTGCATTTTTTTTTTTTTTTGCCTACTCACATCTATTCCTAATCCAGCAAAATGCGTACGTAGCTTGAGGAAGAGCGTTATCAGCATAAAATAACCCAGGGTGTGTTTCTTGTACCAGTCCTGCCAAATGCTTACACAGATTTTTTCAATGGGGATTAAACCAACATCTTAGGAGATCTAGATGAACAAAACTAAGCTAGTCAATGACAGACATAAGAACGAGGTGGAGCTGCCTCCCAGGAGACATGCTGTTTAACATAGCCCAGTGGGCCTCAAAATGAGAAAGACATCACAGTTTGTATGCAAATAGGTCGGAGTCACCAACCCCACTTCCTTCAGAAGGAGACTTTCACGTCATTCCTGTCCCACCTCCTAGCTGTGCCCTCAGGGCAGTAACCCTACACGGCTTCTCTGACTTCTAGTCCTCTACTGGTGAAATAGGGATAATAGTCCCTTCTCAAGATTCTTACTAGGATTAAATATTTAAACTCATGAAAAGCATTCAGGACAGTGCCAGGCACAAAACAACCAAGTATTATTATGATGATTAGAGTGCATGATAATGAAGAGATTACGTGCCTCCTTCCTACCTTATCAGTTACTCTATCTGGCAGCGCTCTGCTGGCCCTCCAGTTCTTTGTACTGACATTTTACTGGCTTGTGAAGCCTCAAAGTCTGGATATTATGGTCTCAGTCCTGATAGTCAACTGAGGCCAGGACTGACGCCTGTTCTGGGGGAGCCAGCCCAATGGACAGCCCTAGAGTGTGCTCTCCTGCCCTGTTGGGGTGAGGGCTCAGCCAGATGATTATGTTTAAACACAGTCTATACCCAATTTAGAAGGGCATAAAACCAATTTAGAATGTGAAGACCAACATGTTTTAAATTTAAAATAGAAAACAATGTACTGCACTTAAAAAATATATGTAGTATCTGTGTAAATACATTTCTTATTGCATGTCACTGTAAAAAAACAAACCACTGCCAGTAGGTGGTCTCTAAAGGCCTTTTCCCACGGTTCTATCACAAAAGGAGGCAAGCAGTCCTACAATGCAGAGAGTAGTACACAGAGGTGGAAGGAGAAAACGTGGAAAAGCAGGATTATGGTTTTATTTTTGTTTTCTGAGTCACAGAATATCAACTTTAAATAGTTACAGAAATATTTATTATTTTTTTAAAAAAGTGCTCATAACCCTTTTTAATCAGTGGTCCCCAATGTTTTTGGCATCAAGGACTGGTTTTGTGGAAAACAATTTTTCCATGGAAGGGTGATGGTTTCGGGATGATTCAAGTGCATTACATTTATTGTGCAATTGATTTCTATTATTACTTTGTAATATGTAATAATTACATAACTCATCAAAATGTACAATCTGTGGGAGCCCTGAGCTTGTTTTCCTGCAACTAGATGGTCCCATCTGGGGGTGGTGGGAGACAGTGACAGATCATCAGGCATTATTCTCATAAGCAGTGTGCAAACTAGACCCCTTGCACCTGCAGTTCATACTAGGGTTTGCGCTCCTCTGATAATCTAATGCCGATGCTGACCTGACAGGAGGTGGAGCTAGCTTAGGTGTTAATGGTCGGCTTGTCTGCTGCTCTCACCTCCTGCTGTGAGGCCCTGTTCCTAACAGGCCAAGGACCGGTACCAGTCTGTGGTGCAGGGATTGGGGACCCCTGTTCTAAATGATTGTCAATAAAAGCTAGCTTTCTTATCAACTACTTGTAAATTTTCACAGTCATATTTTCCTGTGTGCATGCTGAAGAAATTAATCACTTACTGTCGAATACAAGTAGCTTTCTGTAAGTTTATTTTACAAAGGCACAGCCTGGCCAGGCACGGTGGCTCATGCCTGCATTCCCAACGCTTTGGCAGGCCAAGGTGGGCAGATCACTCGAGGTCAGGAGTTTGAAATCAGCTTGACCAACAAGGTGAAACTCCATCTCTATTAAAAATACAAAAATTAGCCAAGAATGGTGGCATGTGCCTGTAAGCCCAGCTACTCAGGAGGTTGAGGTACAAGAATCACTTGAACCCAAGAGGCAGAGATTGCAGTGAGCCGAGATCATGCCACTGCACTCCAGCCTGGGCAACAGAGTGAGACTCTGTCTCCAAAAAATAAAAATAAAAATAAATAAAATAAATCCAAAATGGCATAGCCAAATACCTGCTGGAACTAAAATCTGAAATGTGGCCTTGGTTTAATGTGAGTCAAAGGCACAGATGGGCATGCCACTGAATGCTAAACAAAACAAATGTGTCTCTCACACTATTCTATTTACCAGCCTCAAGAATTTTTTAATCTCCAAGTGGTTTTCTAAATTACCTAATTTGGTTTTACAAAATCATCTATTTTCTTATTTTCTCAACAGTTGGCAGGAAACAGTAAATAAAAATAATTTGTGGGGATTGGTCTACTTATCACAAAGTTGCTGATGTTCACATCTTATACTGAAATACTCTTTAAGGGAAAAGTAACATTCAACAGGAACCTGTGTGCCTGCGAAACTGTTGTTACGGGAACTAAACATGTGTCTTAATTTTCCCGTGTCAGGCGAAAACCAAACCTACTCCACTGGGAGGGTATTACTAATGATGGATAACCCAGGTGCATACTCAACCAAGGAAAAAGTTTCTTAGGACTTTCAAAGTGACTGATCTGATTTTCAGAACAAGTGAGAATGGTTAAACAGGGAACAGTTGGTACTTTAAAAAAAATAATCTAGCTACCAAAAGTACTTTTTGTGTCTCAGTACCAAGAAGAGGCTAGGAATCCTACTCTGCTTTAAGTCTACATACTCTGGCAACTTTGTGCTTAGGTAAAATTCATCTGAGAAAGCGCACAGAATCTTCGACTACACAGCACGCTGCAGGGCCTAGCAGGCTGCCAGCACAAGTGCACTTCCTAGAACAACTAAGAAACCTGTAATTGTCAAGAAATTTATCTACTATTCATAACTATAGCTTACCTGAGATTTGGCCCATGTTTTAAAATTTAAGAGCTTCCTGAAGCCCACTAAAATATGATGGTTTTTACTTTACTCACATGCAAATCACAGGAATATGACTTTTTTTTTTTTTTTTTTTTTGAGATGGAGTTTTGCTCGTTACCTAGGCTGGAGTGCAATGGCACGATCAACCGCAACCTCCGCCTCCTGGGTTCAGGCAATTCTCCTGCCTCAGCCTCCTGAGTAGCTGGAATTACAGGCACGCGCCACCATGCCCAGCTAATTTTTTGTATTTTTAGTAGAGACGGGTTTCACCATGTTGACCAGGATGGTCTCGATCTCTTGACCTCGTGATCCACCTGCCTCATGCTGGGATTACAGGCGTGAGCCACCGCACCCGGCCCAGGAATATGACTTTTAAAGTGAGAGGTTATCTTTGAGTTAAGACATTTTGGCCAAATTAAAATATATATGTATTTCCAAGATGTTTCTGCTGTTAAAATTATGGGAAAGGCACTGTAGATGAATGTTTTATCACTATCTCACAGCAGCACACTTTCTAATCCTTGAAGGAGAAACTTTTCATTCTCAATCCTGTATTTCCTTAAGTAACTTCCCAGGCAATTGTCATCTTTTGCTGCTTAAGAAAATAAAATTAAAACCCAAAGTTAACTCTGTGACAATACATACTAAACATGTGCCAATAACTACAACTTAATTTCATTACAAACGTGGCATTTTAATGTTTAAAAGGCAGCAAATATTCAACATATCAATTTTCTGGGGGAACAAAAGATGGTAAACAAATACAGCCAATAATCAAGCTATAGTGTATTTCAGCCAGGCATAGTGGCCTGTGCCTGTAATCTCAGCAACTTGGGAGGCGGAAGCAGAGAACTGCTTGAACCTGGGAGGCGAAGGTTGCAGTGAGCCGAGATCACACCACTGCACACCAGCCTGGGTGACAGAGCAACACTCCGTGTCCAAAAAAAGAAATTCTGAAAGAAGAGGTAACATGTCAAATGGGTGATGGAGAAAGACATCAGGGCCAGGCGTGGTGGCTCACACCTGTAATCCCAGCACACTGGGAACCTGAGGCAGGTGGACTGCTTGAGCCCAGGAGTTCAAGACCAGCCTGGGCAACCCAGGGAGACCCTAGGTGCATGCATGATGCACACCGGTGGTCCCAGCAACTTCGGAGGCTGAAGTGGGACGATGGCTTGGGCCCAGGAGGTTGAGGCTGCAGTGTGCCATGAATACGCCACTGAACTAAGGCCTGAGAGAGAGAGCGAGACCCTGTCTCAAAAAAAAAAAAAAAAAAAAAAAAAATCAAGACATCAGTTAACAGGGTTGCTAAAGAGCAAAAAAAGAAAAGGCAAAAAACTGTTCCTGCAACGTCTGGCTCTTCTTGGACCTACCATTACCGGTGGAAGAATTCTGATATCTAATTCTTACTGAGATTGAAAGAGACACAAAGAATGAACTGTGCCCTCTAGTTCTTAAAACCTTGTTTAATTCCATGGTGTATGAAATACACATTCAATGGTGTATGAAAATAAGCCTACAAGAGGGAATATAGAATGATAATCAGTGCACGAGTAGTACCATATATAATCAGGATAACATCAAAGGCCTAAAAAAATCCATTATAAAAATATTCTCTTACCCGATTACAATTTTCTTCTATATTGCTATAAACTTATTTTCTGGTAATATGCCCTTTTGGCATTAGATGCAACAGAATCCATGAATCAATTTAAAACTTTTTTTTTTTTTTCAATCTCTAAGCGAATGCTTATATAAAGTCGTTTTCTTAACTAAGATGTGAGTATATGTAGGAATGTGATCATAAGTTTTTCTCTTAGGGTGAAAATATTTTGGAACTAGATAGAGGTGATGCTTGCACGCCACAATGTCCTAAATGGCACTGAATTTTACCCTTTAAAGGGGCTAACTTTATGTTATGCGGATTTTCCCTCCACTAAAAAACTGCACGGTGCGGCTGGAACACTGAGCTAGCTCAGTGAATTCTCTATATCAGTGGTTGTACTCTGGTGTCCTCTGAGTGTTTGACGTTTCACCCAGAAAACGCTGTAAACCCACTCCGGAAAATCATGTTTTTTTTTTTTTTTTTTT
>NW_016107868.1:502370-521927 GCF_001604975.1 Cebus imitator
CGATCTCTTGACCTTGTGATCCACCCGCCTCGGCCTCCCAAAGTGCTGGGATTACAGGCGTGAGCCACCGCGCCCGGCCTCCGGAAAATCATGTTTTGTCCTAAAAGCCCAGGCTTGCTGGAGGCACAGAGGGAGAGGCAAAGGCCTCAATCACCCAGTACACCAGGAACTAACGCTTTGTGCGCCGAGACCGTGACCTCCGCAGGAGCCGGGGGCTTTGTTGACGCTGTCTCTGTGCTCGCTCTCCGCGGCCGCAGCCGACCTGACACAGCGGTCCCTCGGAAGCCTTGGCCCTCCCAACCCCACGCACCTCCAGGCTAGGACTTCGGGCCACCACCGGGTACCCTGACACAGGGTACGTTCAGCCTCTGTGCAACCGGAGAGGCCGAACAGCGCAGGCCAGCAGGACCGTGGAGGCGCTCGGCCCCAGAGGACGCCCACCCCAGAGCTCCCCTCCGGCCAGCACGCGGAGGCCGCGCGGCCTGCCGGGAAACGTAGTTGCCAGATGCTAAGGAGCAGCCCCGCCCGGAATTTGTTTATCGCAGCAACTAGGGGGCCGGAGGGAGAGTAGCAGGCACGGCTCGGAGCGGCCCAGAGCTCGGACGCGCCCGTGCCCCTGCGGCCCCGCTCCTGGCGGCCGTGACCTCCCCGCGCACGGGGCGGACACAGGCAATGTCACGGGCCCCGCCGCGCGCCGCGAACACTCACCAGGGTGAGAGCGGCCCGGGTGGGCTGCAGCTTCCTCTTGCTCACAGCCCGGACAGTTGCCCGGACTAAGGAAGCCGACATCTTCACCGTCCCGGCGCCCTGGGGCCTCGGACCGAAGCTCTCCTCCTCAGCCTCTCTCCATGGACACGGCGGGCGTATTGACGCCACAAGCTCCGGCGCAGGGCGCCCTCAGCTAGCTCCGCCCCCCGCCGCCACCATTGGGTGGGCTGCGTGAGTGACGGGCCGGGGGCGGGACGGGCCGCTCGGGGCGGGGTTTCGCCACTCAGTGTCCCGGAGCTACCAAAGGGATTGCGCGTGGTCGCCGGCTGTGGGGTTACGACGCTGCGGGGCGCAGGGCCGGGGAGGAATGTCGTCACCGCCGAAGACAAGAGTCGGCGCTACGTCGGGGAGCGGGCGGGAGGGGGCGAGCAATGACCTCCGACCTGCTGACTCCGGATGCGCGTCGCTTCACCATCTGCCCCCTGGGCAAGGTGCTGCGTCCGCCCCTGCTTTAATGCTCACCTTGACAAACACCATCATAGGCAGTGAGGCTGAAGGACGCAGAAGTCAACCCTGCACAGGGAGCTTATGCCCTCAAATGCAGAATGACCGTTCCGATGCCAAGACATCTACATCCATTTTCATTCTTCTTTTGTGGTCCAGCTAGGCAGTTCTTAAAAGCATCGGGTTATCGCTGAGTTGTATAATAAATCTCCATCCATAACCCTTCTCCCTAGCATACTGTACTGCTGGGGATGCTGAAGGGTGGTGACTAATGCAGTTTTAAGTCTGCCGCTTAACTGGGAACCCAACCCTACTCGAAGATGTGACTGGGCAGCACTGTGAATAGTCACATTTATAGCGAGCAACAATTACTCCATTTAACACTTGTCTGACGACACTTGTCGTCAGACCTTGTCTTGGCTGCTCAGGGGCTTAATTCTGCCTTTTGACGCAGTGTTCTTGAGCACAAGGCACTGTGCACAGGTGCAGTACCCAGGCATACACAGGAAGCCAGGTAAAGAGGGGCCAGGGAAGAATGAGATGCTGGCAGGACAGAAGTCCAACAGGGTTGGCAGATGAAAAGAGGACATCAAAACAGGTGGCATTTGTCATCGAAGTGCTAGAGGTGAAGGGAAAAGGGCAGGAGAGGTCTATGGAGCAGTCCTGGGGAGGACAGATTCGCAGTGTTTGGATGTGGAAAGAACTATTGATGAAACATTTTTTACAGCCCAGTTTATCTTTGATCTCTTGCAGGTTCCAAAAGGATAGTTCAAAATTCCAAGTAGTTCTTCCTGCTTCAGAAATGCAATCGAATTGACAGTAAGAGGATGCTTTTTTCCTAAGCCTATCTGCACATAAACTGGGCAAGTGGCTGATGCCTGTCATCCCAGCACTTTGGGAGGCTGAGGTGAGTGGAGCA
The DNA here is from genome assembly GCF_001604975.1 of Cebus imitator. Classification (NCBI taxonomy): domain Eukaryota; kingdom Metazoa; phylum Chordata; class Mammalia; order Primates; family Cebidae; genus Cebus; species Cebus imitator. The sequence continues at coordinate 504,502 of NW_016107868.1, forward strand.
CCTGAGGTCAGGAGTTCAAGACCAGGCTGGCCAACATGGTGAGACCCCATCTCTGCTAAAAAAATACAAAAATTAGCCAGGTGTGGAGGTGCACACCTGTAATTCCAGCTACTCGGGAGGCTGAGGCAGGAGAATCGCTTGAACCTGGGAGGCAGAGGTTGCAGTGAGCCGATATCGCACCACTGCACTCCAGCCTGGGCAACAAAGTGAGACTCTGTCTCAAAAGAAAGGAAGGAAGGGAAGAAAGGAAAGGAAGGAAATAAAAATAAAATTTAATAAAAGACGCTGTGTCATTTTTTCAATTATTGACACATTACACAGCTGTGTAGGACTTTACAAGATTCAGAAACCCCATGAGCGTATTATATTATCTCAGACTAGCCTCACAACTTTGAACTGAGTAGGGCAAAAGCACTGGCATGGCTGTTTTACAGATGCTGAAACTCAAGGATTTTAGTAGAGAATATTAGATACCATTGAAAAAATCTAGTCCCAAATTTTCTGATTCAGGATCCTGTGTGTTTAACAGACTTCCTTCCTCCATTTAATACCCACTATTTAACAAAAACAAAAAAGAGAAAAACCCCAGTATTCAGTTTTTAACTTGGTTAGTTGTTTTGCAAGTAAGCATTAATTCACATAATCTACTTTTTAGTTTCTAATCACTTGAAACTGGCACAAGTCCCCAAAATAAGTTGGTATATTAAATAATTTTCATGATTATTTAAGCAACATGTGAGCTTATCTCAGAGCAGCAGCTGTCCTATGGTGTCAAAATGAGGTGGGTGTGGTGTCAAAGGAGTTACAAGCTGTAACACTTTTAGATTTCCACTAATATGTGACAGAACTTAAAATAGGGAACTGTTTCACCCTGCAGTTCAGGCATTAGTTTTCACAGTTCTAGACATTTAAAAGTGTTTTTCTGGTAAGACCTCACTTGATCATCACAACTCTGTGGAAAGTCAAGTATGGTTTCCATTTTATAGGAATGGAAACTGAACTTCCTGAGATTAGGGGACTGCCACACAGCTGGAGAAGGAGCTGGGCTAGACCTTGCCTAAATCTTGAGTTCCATTCAGTGGAAAGTCTGTGAAGTTCTTGACTGCTGCTGTCCAAATATGCCTGCTTCCAAAGAAAAACCTACTGAAGGCTTTACAGTTTCACAGGGGTTTGTTAAATTCTGCTTTCAATATGTATGTGTGTGTGTGTGTGTGTGTGTGTCTGTGTGTGTGTGTATGTATATTTTGGCCTGTAACACTGAACTACTGATGTATCTATCCAGGATCTTTTCCACTCAGAAATTTTTTTTTTTATAAAAAAAAAAAGCCATTTGACAAACATATTTCAAGATGAAAAATACACTGAAATTATTTAAGAACATTTTTCTCACATCTAGAAGAAATGAAAAAACATTTAAAAAACATTTTTGCGGGCCGGGCGCGGTGGCTCAAGCCTGTAATCCCAGCACTTTGGGAGGCCGAGGCGGGTGGATCACGAGGTCAAGAGATCGAGACCATCCTGGTCAACATGGTGAAACCCCGTCTCTACTAAAAATACAAAACATTAGCTGGGCATGGTGGCATGTGCCTGTAATCCCAGCTACTCAGGAGGCTGAGGCAGGAGAATTGCCTGAACCCAGGAGGCGGAGGTTGCGGTGAGCCGAGATCGCGCCATTGCACTCCAGCCTGGGTAACAACAGCAAAACTCCGTCTCAAAAAAAAAAAAAAAAAACATTTTTGCACACTGCTGATCCTGCACACATTGAGCAAGAGGTTTTTTGTTTGTTTGTTTTGAGATGGAGTCTCTCCCTGTCTCTGAGGCTAGAGTGCAGTCTTGGCTCACTGTAACCTCCACCTCCCAGGTTCAAGTGTTCTCTTGCCTCAGCCTTCCAAGTAGCTGAGATTACAGGCACCCACTACCAAGTCTAGCAAAGTTTTGTATTTTCAGTAGAGACGGGGTTTTGCCATGTTGGCCAGGCTGGTCTCGAACTCTTGACCTCAAGTGATTCGCCCACCTCAGCCTCACAAAGTGCTGGGATTACAGGTGTGAGCCACTGTGCCCAGCCAAGCACGAGTTTTAAACACTGTAGACTGGGGCCACTGGACCACTGCTATACAAAATATATTTCATATTTTTGTTTGTTCCTGAGAGAAGGTGGCAAGGAGAATCTTGGTACTGGGGTATTTGTGGGGCTTATGACAGATAAGCCAGCTGCACTTGAAAGACAGCTAGGCCAATGGACTTAGCACAAGAGCAGATGTGTCAGTATCCCAGCTGGGGCAGCAAGATGGGGCTGTGACCACATCCAAGTAAAGAATCAAGGGCAATACATTCTCCAGGCCTGCTGGAGAATTGTCCCATGGATCCAGTGCAAGGAACTGAAAATCAAACAACCCAGTATTTTGGGCAGAAGCTGCTATAGGGATCAGAATAAAATGTAGGAAATTTTTAACATCCTTAAAGGGATACAAGAAAACATAGTTTCTGTGAAAAGGAAGGGAATATAAGTAAACTAAATAAATGAGAGGTAAAGGAAGGTCAGTCAGGTAAGTTCTAGAAAATCAGAAGTACAATGAGAAAATCCATATTAGAAACAAGAAACAGCAGAATGACACTAAAAATTAAGCCAGTCATGTAGAGATTAAACTTAAAGGTTTCCTAGCATGAAAAGCCACCGGATAGACTACTTCCAGATTGAGGTAATTTTCTTTCTGAATTATAGGGATAAACTGAAAAACACAAGCACCCAGGCAGAAAAACAAAATCTGCAAGAGAACAAAAATTAGCCTGGTCTTAGACTTGTCTTCTGCTATAATGCCAGAAAACAACAGAACAGCATCAGTGGGCTTTTCAAAGAAAAGTGTGACAAGCATTGTAAGCATAGCTGACTTTCATGCATGAGTTAAAGAGAAGAAACCAGAAGAGGGGCAGCTGAGGACGGTCACGTAAAGCAGCCATCAGCCCAGGCTGTGTCATTCATTAGTTTGCATTCAAAATGAGGAAGGAACCATCACTATTTTTTTCTACCATGGCCTCCAAATTCTGAAGTCCTTAATTTTGGTATGATTCTTCTTTAGCTAGACTGTCTTCAAATAATTTTTTTTTTTTTAAAGAAGAGCACATGTATATGTATCTCCCGAGTCCTCCAGCATCTGGAATGCTTGCTCAGCAAGCACCCCCTGTACCGCCCTGCCTACGAATTCCTCCCCCTCAGTCTGTGCCTTTTATAATAACAAATTTGTATGTTCCCAGAGCCTGGAACACACTGGATGTTAACACACACCAATGATTTGCACAAGTCAAAGGGAAATCTGTATACACTATTTTAGAGGAGTATATTTGTACTAGCCTTTCTTCCTTTTTGGTAAACTACTCTAATCATTCCCAGTGTCCTCACTCCTTGTTCTATTTTTTCCCCCCAGAAAATTTAGGAATCTTTCACTAGAAAATAACATAGATAAAATTACAGGTTGAAATTCTGATTTTATTTCAAAATGATAAATAAACCAAGGCATAGTTCTGACCAGGTATTATGTCTGCAGGGCTTATGAAGTTAGAGAAACAGTTCAGGAGGGCTCCAGTCAGACCCAGAATGACACCAACCACGCTTGTGACTGGCAGAGATAGCCTCTTTGATCTTCAGGAATTTTTAAAAGTTCTCCATCCTAATTTCTGAATATCATAAAAAGTAAAAAGTACTTTCTTTTTATTTTTCCTTTGAAAATGTTTTTAGTGGCAAACAGGACTACTAGTTTTCCTTACTTCATTTTTATAAGCATAGTAGTTATATGTCAATTTACTTAAAATTAGAGAGGGAAAACCCCAGAGACCTGAGTGGCACTGCTCATCCACTGAAGGCCCACATAAACATACTCATGTTATCATGTCTACAAATAGCAATAAAATGATGTCTATAAATCGGAAGTACAGCAGTAGCAGTTCATACATATTTGATATGCTTTCACACAAGGATTCAGTAAACAATAAATATAATTTCCCCTCTTCAAAACAAAAAAGGGATTTATAGAGGAAAAGGGTTAATTTACTTGGGGTTTGTCAGCACACCATTTTTAATGTGCTTTGAAAGAATTAAAAACCATGAAACTGTATTCATTGAATACTGGTCCATAGTTACATTTTTTCTTTTAACCTGGCTTAAATACATACATCATGACTTTCTATTAAAATCTTTTAATCTATGGGGATGTGTGGTAGATAAGACTATATTAAAATTTTTTCCTCATTAACAACTTCATTAAATTAAAAAAAAAAAAATCTGCCATTTCCCTTAAATGTTAAGTTGAAGCCTGATCTAAGCTGCTGTGTCCTGTGAAATGAACCTAATTTTCCAAGTGAATAGGATCGCCTGAGTGGCCATTTAGAGTGCTGCATATTCCTTCCCTCATGATTCCTGCTGGGTCCTCTTCGCTGAGGCTTTTCCCTGAGTCATATATTTACTGGAAAGGCTACCTAGAGGAGGGGAAGAAACAAAACCCAATATAAATGAAACAAGCCTCACTTTATGACCAAAGCCATAAAATTACTTCTTATTGTTAATTACTCCCAAAAGCTTCATACTAGAATTGGTCACTTGTTTGACTCAAGTAATAAGACTAGATATTAAAAAATATATATGCACATGATCTATTAAAAATAAGCTTAGTCAAAATTCTTTCTGAATGCAGACAAGTTCCTAGGGTGTTATCATTTTAATACATTTACATATTCACTATTTCCAGTGTTGGTACAGAGGACCAGAAACCTGAGGTTCTGCCTTGTATAATTCAGTATCTTCATTTGCAACCAAACACAATAGACTGCAAAGAATTATCTGGCCAGAAATAAATATATTAGATCATTATTCTGCAGATATGAAGCTGTGGACGGTAATCATTGGAGGAATAATTTACTGGTATAAAAGAAAAAAGATTTATTATATTTACAGGTGGAGGACACAAATGAGGATTATTGATTAAAACCAATACCACAGAATAGTTACTATGTTTTGTTCTGGAGTTGAACAAATAGATCAATGAAAAAAATGAAGAGACCTGAGAAATTCTTAAGTGATTATATATAACAAAGTAGTACATAATGAAGATTGCATTTTAAACTAATGGGGGAAAGTATGAATTATACAATAACTGGTATTATATCAAGTAAGTAATTTTGGAGGGGGAAGAAGGGAGGTATTTCCTTCCTCACACCATACCCTTCTTCTCTACCCATTTCAAAGTGAACTACAGAATTAAATGTTAACTATAAGAAAGTCAGATTATAAGAAATGGTGAGTATTTAGATAATCCTAGGGTAGGGTAAGAAAGAGTTTCCTAAGTACACTACCATACTTAATGAACTTATAAGTCAACAGAAAAAAGATGAACACCATCAGATAACTAGGTAAAGAAAATATACAAAATAGAAAAGAAAAATGGCATAAGCATATGAAAATTCAATATCAAGGGTAATCAATGAAATGCAAATTAAAACTATCAATTTTTGGTTACCAAATTATTAGAAGGAAGATGATCAGGAGGAGGTGGATAGAAATGCTGCTAAATAAATAAATATTCATAAAAACCTTATAATTTAACAACGTAAACAACTTAAAAGTTCAAAGCTTACGACATGACCAAGTATATGAGGAACTATGCACGTAACAGAGTATTAGGTACACACAGAGTATTTCTCATAATAATGAGAAAACAAGGTATAAAACTATATAAATAGCATTTTCAAAAACTAAAAAACACCCCACCAATCATGTATTTGGTGCCTCATTTTCTTTATCTGTAAAATAAGGACAATAATATCTGCTCTCGAAGTTATTGTGAAGCTTGGCTGAATACGTGCAAAGCAACTGGAAAGTACCTGGCACATAGAAAATGCCTAATAAACATTAACTATTATTACATTAATGTAAAAAGACAGGAAAATTTTATCCCCAAAGCCTAAATAGTAGTTAATGCTAGAATGAAGGGAGTATAGGCAGTTTTTATTTTCTTCATTTTACTTAACAATACTTTCTAAATTTTCCATAGCAAACATATTAAGTATGCAAATAAAAACATTCCCTAAACACATACTTTTCAAAGCAGGACATCTTGATAATCAACTCACAACGCAAAATATCAGCCAGGGAATTCAGTAAGAAATTTCACTCAGGAAGAAACAAAGTGCTCTATTGTTCTACCACTGTATTATTTATGCCACAGAGTGTCTATTGGTCTGTAGGCTCCCATCTTTGATATTGTGACCTGCATGAAGTATTGAGATAAAGCTTTTCATCTGGGCAAGGTGGCTCACGTCTATAATCCTAACACTTTGGGAGGCCAAGGCAAGGGGATAGCCTGAGCACAGGAGTTTGGGACCAGCCTGGGCAACAGAGTGAAACCTCCTCTCTACTAAAATACCAAAAAAAAAAAAAAAATATATATATATATATATATATATATATATATATATATTAATTAGCTGGGTGTGGCGGCATATACGCCTGTAGTCCCAGATACTCAGGAGGCTGAGGCAGAAGAATTGCTTGAACCCAGGAGGTGGGGGTGCAGTGAGCCAAGACTACATCATTGTACTCCAGCCTGGGCAACAGAGCAAGACTGTCTCAAAAAAACAAAAAAACAAACAAACAAAAAAAACGGGTAGCAGGCTTTTCACTAGAGGGAAAAAAGCTTAGATCACTACCTCATACTTTACACACACATAAACTCTAGATGGATTAAAGATCTAAATAGAAAAAAAATTTAAGTTGTTAGAAGAAAATAGAGATGCATATCTTTATGACCTCAGGTTACAAAAGAATTTCTTAAAGATGACACTAAATTATGAACCATATGATGATGAAAACTAATTATGGAAAGTTAATAATTTGATTATCTCAAAATTAAAAACAATGGCAATACACACAAAAAATTAGAAGATATACTGGAGGTAGACACTTGAAATTTATACAATAATAAAAGAGCAGTATTCAGAATAAATGAAGAACCTTTAAAAATTAATAGGAAAATGATAATTCAATGGGAAAATAGGCAAATGATTTGGACAGACAATTCACAGAAGAGTAACTCCAAATGGCCAATAAATATGTAAAAAGGGCCTGTAATACCAGCACTTTGGGAAGCTGAGGCTACTAAACTACCACCAAAAAAAATTACCACCAAAGTAGTTTTCATCCATCAGATTTGCAAAAATTCTGACAAAAAATCAGGTATTTGGAAGGATATATAGAAGCAGGAGAATCACCTGAACCTGGAAGGCAGAGGTTGCAGTGAGCCGAGATCACACCACTGTACTCCAGCCTGGTCGACAGAGGGAGACTTTGTCTCAAAAAAAAAAAGAGGGGGGGGTGGGGTTGTTTTCTCTTCCCCCCCCTGGGGGGGGGGGGGGGGGGGGGAGGGGGGGGGGGGGGGGGGGGGGGGGAGACTAGAAGGAGACTTAACCTTGTAATATGGATGTTTCTAGAGCTGAGAAGGGCATGATAGAGGAAATGAGCTTAGCAATGGTACTCAGGGCACTTCTACCACTTCAGGGACAGGTCTTTTATTTAAAAAAAAAAAAAAAAAAAATTGAGCCAGGCCCAGTGGCTCATGCCTGTGAGCTACTTGGAAGGCTGAGGTGGGAAGACTTCCTGAGCCCAGAAGTTCGAGGCTGCAGTGAGCTTTGATTGTGCCACTGTACTCCTGCCTGGGTGACAGAGTGAAACCCCCCCTCTAAAAGAAAAAGAAAATTGAAAAACAATGCCAATTCTCTAGAAGGTAAATTAGTTATTGTTATACTACTACTTGTACCTGTTTTTGTTTTTCCAAAATGTTAAACACCTTGGTAAGTATAGTACTAGCAGGTTTTTACTAAACTTACTAGTATTATACTTTTTACTTAGCATTTCAACATATAATCTACTATATCAGAAAAATCTTCACTATACCTGAATATAAAAATTTGCATGTAAAAAAAAGTACTAGAAATAACATATGAATGAATTTTTATATAATATAGAGGAATAACATGAAATTTATACAATTTGGTAAGCATGATTTGAAACTAGCAAAAGTTGGCTAGATCATACTATTAAAACAAACAGTCATCTGTATGGCAAATACATCTAAGTGAGGTTAAAAGAATAATAATCTGGGCAGAGTAGAGTGGCTCACGCCTGTAATCCCAACACTTCTGGAAGCTGAGGAGGGAGGATCGTCTGAGCCCCGAAATTCAAGACCAGCCTGGGCGACATGGCGAGACCCCCATCTCCACAAAAATAAAAAAAATTAAAAACCAGTTGAATGTGGTGTCACTCGCTTATGGTCCAAGCTACTTGGGAGACTGAGGTGGGAGGATTGCTTGAGAGTTCAAGGTTGTAGTAAGCTATAATTGAGCCACTGCCAACCAGCCTGGGTGACAGTGAGACCCTGTCAGGAATACTCCAATACAAAAGTACAAAGACATAAATATAAAGTAAGATAGATGAAATCATGTAAAAAAAAATGGTAGAGTTCAATGGTAATTATGAATTCAAGCAGACACACGCAAAATGAAAAGACTATCCCAATGAAGTCGGGGTATGGGAAACAATGTCACTGACTCTCTGGGATTGTCAACAATCATAATTTGGGAATATCAGCTTCACTCAAAATGTGCACACTTTTTAACCTATAATTCTTATGAGTGGGAAGTTATCCTGATGAAATGGACAAATATGCAAATATTCATTAGAGTGTTTTATAAAAATGGTGCTCTTCCAACTTGGGTCCATGTGTCCTGAGCCTACCTGACAGGGCATGTAGGTAAGGATAGTTTTTTTTTCTTTTTTGAGATGGAGTGTCACTCTGTTGCCCAGGCTGGAGCTCAGTGGCTCAATCTTGGCTCACTGCAACCTCCACCTCCCGGGTTCAAGTGATTCTCCTCTCAGCCTCCCGAGTAGCTGGGATTACAGGTGTACACCACAATACCCAACCAAATTTGTATTTTTAGTAAGAGACAAGGTTTCACCACATTGGCCAGGCTGGTCTCGAACTCCCGACCTCAGGTGGTCTGCCTACCCCGGCATCCCAAATTGCTGGGATTACAGGCATGAGCCATGATGCCTGGCTGCAAGGATAGTTTTAAGAGAATCAATTTCCAGCTCCTCAGCTTTCATATGTACTTTTTCTTAAAAATTATATGCCTGTGAATGCCTTTGTGGTCAAGGCTTACGCTGGTTTTCAGGAATCATTCCAATTATTCTTTCTAACTCCTCTTTGACAATTATTCACCTGCTTTATAAAAGAATCAAGTATCTCCTAACCAGTCAAATCTTACTGTGGTGCATTGCCATGAGGCAAAAACACCTGCAGAAGAGGAGAAGCAAATAAAAGCTGATATGTGTGGTGAATGTGAATGCCTCTAATAATCCAAATTTTTAGCTTTTACATTGATAGTGGATGATCATTACAAATAATTTTTGATGATACATCACTGATTTTTGGTCATGTAATTAAGAAGGAATCATAATAATTGAATGGCACTATTGTAATATATCTTGTATTCGCAAACTCTTAAAGTATTTCTATTATTTTTAACTTGTTATCATAAAGAATATTGAGTTTTTTCTATTTTATCAACTATAAAAATAAAAAAATTAGGGACAGAAAAGGAACAGTCTTACTCATGCAATAAATAATGACTCAAAGATACATGAATGTATAGGGAAAATCCCATTTTTCTTATTACATGAAAGTTGTTTTCAGTATATAAACATAAAAAGTAATTGTTAATTAAAATTTGTAACATTTGTTTTGATCAATTATATATTCTAATAATTGTGACAACAATGTAGAAGATATTTTCATCCTTTGATATTTAATAAAAAGCTTAAAAATTGAATTTATAGAAAATAGGGTCTAGCTTGTCACCCCTGTCATTTTTGTTGCAGATAAGCATGATAAACTACTCAATAAAATACATGAAAATATGTATAATAAAATATATCACCTCAGGGAGAAGTTCAAACAAACAAAATATTCATCTTATGCTTAAATTCTGTAGAACAACTACAACAAAGGAAATCAAGGGCAAAAGAGAAATGATATAACATTTTTGTCTGTTAAAGAAGAGCTGAGCTCTATATAAATGATGGTGGGTATGAAAAAGCAATGATATTTATACTTCAGTTGATACATTTAAGGCTGACTTACAAGTTTTATTTTAAAAGGTCAATATTTACAGCCCCTCTCCCCCAAGAAATTACATGCTTTGCAACTACAATGAAAGATTTAGATATCAACTTTAAAAATGTACAAGGATATATATGGGCTTTCAATATTTGGGGAGAGAATATGTAATCACAAGTTGTGAAGACAGTTGGTATAACAAATATGTGAAAACAGCCAGTCCATTAATAAGACATGATTAAATAAACAATGGTATATTAATACACTAGCATATCCAAAGAAGGGTATCAATGAGAATGATCTATATTCACTATCACTGAGATCTCCCCATACTATTTTTATAAGTATTTCTATTATTTAAAACTTATTATCATAAAGATCACTGTTTTTTGTTTTTTAAAATAGGGAGGCTTTAAAATTCTGATCAATGATAAAAGCTGTAAAAGAATACATTACCATGAGGGCAAAAATACATCCACCAATCTCTTACAGCACCTCAAAGTTTTCAGATTTCAAGCCATAAGATTAAAATGGAATAAAAGAAAAGACAGAGGTAGGTTTTCTTTTAAAGTAATTTACCAAAAAAAAGGGTAGGAAGATTAAAGAATGGAAAAAACATTAGTTTTCTGAGATTCTAATACTGAATAAATTTTCATACATAAACCAGAGTAATTAATGTGAGCATAAAAATCAGTTTATCACTGTGGTACCACAATCTCTACATAATTTTGTTTTCTTAGAAATTTCCATTATTTATTTGTCCTATAAGTTAGAAGAGATAAATTACAGCAAGTGTTTCTGTTAACCATAGTAACAAAGGGCAGTGATAATTTATTGAGTGATAAGATGTGTTAAGTGCCTTATCTACATGAAGTTAATCCTTACAATAGTCCTGTGAGGTTTTAGCACCAATTTACCAACAAGGAAACTGAGGCACAGAGAGGTTGCATAACTTGACAAAGGTCACACAACTAGTAAATGGTTGGGCTGGATTTCAAACTCAAGTCTCTCACTCTAAAGCTCATGTTCTTGCTCATTCTCCTGCTTTGCCTTTTTATTCCTTCCAAATAAGTTCACCTGTATTCAATAAAACCTACTGAATATCTAAGGCATTGTGTGCGGAGGGGGAGAAGTAACAACAAAGAGCAAGGACATTCATGGGACTTTCTATCTATTATGATCTCCTTTGGGAGTTAAGAACTGTATGCAACCTAGAGGAAAGGATGGAGGTAGGTATCAGGAGAGGAAAGAGAACTTGACTGAGTGCCTACTATGGGTGGTACTTTAATCTTCTTAGCACCCTATGAGATAAATGGTGTTAACACCAATTTTATAGATGAGACAGCTGGAGCTCAGAGAAACTACATCTCTTGCCTAAGGTCAATACACCATGTATGATAGAAGGGGCTGTCCGTATCAACATGCTCTCTTGAGAAATTACAAGTGGGTCAAAGACACTTAGTACTACGGAAGGGAAGAGCTGTGGGGAAATTAATACTATTTACAGGTGAGTTATAGTTCACATATAACAACATAGATGATTTGGATACGTCTATCATGGATAACTAGATAGTTATTTCATCTGTCATACACTTACTTGGAAGAGTCTAATTTATTGGATAGAATTTTAACCACCTTTCTGGTATAAAGTAACATAATTATTGCAATACATTTTTCCTGTAGTAAATACATTTTCTCCAGTTGCTCAAAAGATTTATAAGTATTTAGATCTTTTACTCAGAAGATAATCACAGAAGTCCTAACTTATTGTCAATGCCATTTCTAGGTGTATGCCTAGCATCTATATTTCTCTCTCAATTGAACAATGCTGGCACTGGAAGACTTGGTGATACCCTGAAGGAATAATACCACCACCAGGAACCTTTGCTCTGCTCTCACTATACACAGGCACTGTTCTAGGTACTTTTACATGGGATTTTGCCCAACATCCCTGTCAGGTATTATTATTATCCCCTTTTTACACATGAGGAAACTGAGGCATATGGAGGATAAGGCAGTCTCTCAGGATCACAAAGCCAGAAATCATACCCACACAATCTTAAACACCATGCTACGTTATTCTCAGCAAAACGAACATCTTGTCTATTCAAGAATTAGCTTTTTCCTATATAAAATGTTTAGAAAGTATCTTAGAAAGTATCTGCTCAAGGCTGAAGCTATGGCCAAGTGTGGCGGCTCATATCTATCATTTTAATATTTTGGGAGGCCAAGTTGGGAGGATCACATGAGGTCAGGAGTTCAAAGCCAGTCTGGGCAACATAGGGAGACCACATCTCTACAAATCAGCAGGCTGGGGTGGGTTGGTTTCTAAGCGGCCACCTTGTCTCCACACAGTAGACATAATGAACCTTTTAAAATAGGATTCAGATAATATTACTCTTTGGCTCAGAGAGACAATAGTCTCTCATTTCACTTGGGGGGTGGGGGGGCAGGCAACAAAACAATTACTACCACTGCTGAAGGCGCTTCATAACCCAGATCCATCCACCCTCTGACTTCACCTCCACCACTCACTCACCCCTCCTGCCTGTTCCACTCTTTTTTTTTTTTTTCAATTTCTTTGTCTCTCAAGTTTCCAATCCTGTTCCGCCCCTGCCACACTGCCTCACTAATGCTGCAGGACAACTCTAAGTTTACCAGTCTAATGCCAATTTCCCCTTAACTAGCCCCTTTGTTTCATTTGATTCTTTGCTTAAATGTTACTTTACCAGAGAGGCTGCCTCTTTATCCCTTTTCTTGCTTTGTTATTTCTTCCTGGCATTTGCCACCACATGACATATTATCTCTGTATCTCTTTATTGTCTACCTCTTCTGAGAAGGATGCAGAGTAAATGAGAGAAGGGGATTTGGTTGTTCACTGCTGTATCTTCAGTGTTGAAGCCAGCATCCTGAACTTAGAAAGGGAGGGAAAGGCTGGATAACTATTTGTTGAAAGAATGAATACATGAAGTAGCTGAGGGGTAGGAGTGGAGTTCAGGTTAAAAGTTGCTTTTTTTTTCCTTACTTTGTGTGTGGCAAATACTCTCCAGGAGGAGAAAACACTGCTGGCAAGACAGCAGCAAGTTCAAAGCAGCAACAAAAAGCACATGACTGGAACAAATAATTGAAGACTCTGGTTGCCACTCACATGTGGTATAAACATCACTTGGAACATTTACAAAACACACAGGCCCATGCTTAACCACTGAAGAATTAACTTTAGGAAATAAAGGTAGAGGATGGGCAACTGCGTGTTTTAGAGTTCCACCAAGTGATTCTGATGTTCAATCCCTGTGAAAAACACATATTCAGAGAGTCTCAGAAGGCATGTGGTAAAGTATGCAGTAAATAAAATAATACACATTTGTTTTTCTTTTAAAAACCCACATACCTGACTGGGGACTCAAAAATATTGTTGTTTTTTGTTTCTTTTTGTCTTCATGTAAAAGCACTGCCTAAAAAATGAAATAGACTGGTTTACAATATCGAAAAGAAGAGCATCTGAAACAGCCTTAAAACTGAAACCATACCCAAGGAGAGCTGAAATAAGGCATGTGGGTAGCAGAATTTTCCAAGTTAACTGAAAAGCAAGACCATATGCAGGAGTTCTGAAACAAGGCCCTGCCATCCAGTGCCCAGCAAGCCTCACCATGCACCGAACACACACAGCACAGAGAAAAAGAGCACTGCAGGTCAGTCAGAAGGAGGGCCCAGGCTGCCACCACGGTGCCCAGGACCTGGTGCAGAGCTGAGAGCACTCAGGGAGCATCTCCTGAGTGAACAGATGACAGACATGCCTCCTTCTTTGTTTGAGCTAAGTTTACCTGAACAAATGGACCAGTTGGTCTCAAAGGGACAGGTGAGGGGGATCCAAACATACAATCGGATTTACACATTCCTAAAAAAAGAAATTAGTACTTTTTGTTCCAATTTAAATTGAAAGCAGTAGCCCTATTTTCAAACTTTCAGAGAGAGACTTTCTGTTGGTGTGACAGAAGCTCCATTCAGTATATTGTGTGGACAAAGGAGCAACATATCTGAAGAAACAAGAGAGAGCAGCATAATTTTTAGACAGGAAGAAGGGGCTGATTATTTTTTAACTGTCACCAAAGGAAACTCCCTGTATCTATCCCCACGCTTCCACTGGCATTTCACTTTTAAAATATGATGACTACTAACTATAGTATGTCAAGACTGCATTCTGAAGGGACCGCACTTCTAGAGAAGCACTTTTCCTTATGCTTGATAATCCCCCTGCCACCAGGACTCCCCTTTCTTTTTGAGTTGCTGCTGCCCCATAGGCTGCCAAAATCACTGGTCTAACTGTTGTGAGAACTTCCCTAGTAAACAACTTAAAACTTGCTGCTAGCAAGAAAAAAGAAATTCATCAAAGCTAGGGTAAATTCTCTACTTTGTTGTACTAAAGAGGAAGACTGTAATAATGTTTCAGTCATGAGTCATCAACACAGGCCTTGAATAATTTTGGGAATACTATTTAAAACTTACCTATACTATTTACAGTTTCCTTACCTGTAAAACTATGGATATTAATACCACCACATTTAATGAAGCTGTTGTGAAAATTAAATGAAATTATCTATGTAAAGTACTTAAAATAGTGCCTAACTCATAATGAATGCTCAATGAATGCTGGCAACTATTATGATTGTAGTTTCTTTTAAATACATTTCCTCCTATAACAACAAAAGAAAATCACTTTATTCTGGTGTATGGCCATGTGAGCTAGCTAAAGCTGTATCTTTCATAAACATTTAAACCCTACTCTAAAAATAACAGATAAAAAATTTTAAATATTTTTCTTTTCATATAAAGCTCCTTTAAAAAAGAATGGGTATGATCTAAAAATCTCCTGTCTTAAAAAAAGATACACTATATTGCTGAATGTGATAAAATAAAATGGAAGAGAGGTATTCTTGTTCCAAGAACTATACACGTGGAGTATTTTAAGGAAACTGTGAAGCAGCTGACATTTTATGCTGTCCACAAACATATATATACAACTGAGGATAGCGACAGGATTAACTACTTTAATTAAAAAAAAAAATTACTTCCCAAGATTTCTATGCTTATCAAATTTCATCACTTGCACTGTTCTGAGAAGTGAGAATGTAAATTGCTTTGTAAATCATTACTTATTATACACACACAAGATATTCTTACAGTTAGTAGTCTGTTAAAAAGGTGCCCACAATAGACATTTCACCCAGTTAGCAAAAATGGCCAATTTGTATTTAACAACTCAAAGGGGCAAGGTTTGTGGATGGTGTTGTGCTAATGACTGCTATAGATATTTTCTTCATCATAAGAATAATCATGCTCACTTGTAGAAAACTGAAATGACAAAATCTACAGAAAAAAAATCTTCCATAATTCCCCTCTGCAGATACACCCACTGCTAACTGTGCAGCCTACTTCTTTCTGTTCCCTTTTCTATGCATGTGCCTGGGTGTGGCTCACCTGTGCACAGTGCATGGTATCCTGAGATAACTCGAGCTACTGTCTCCCTCTGTGATTTGACCTCACAACTACATATACTAAGTAGCAAAGCTCAAGGTGCAGCTTCTTTTCTGGTCACTGAGGCTACATTTGCAGGTACCAGGGATGACTACACTTTCACCTCATTAATAATCTTAGAAAATTTCACCAAATGACTGTCATAAGACTCTAAATAAAGCCAGGAATAAGTATTTAAAATATATGAAGGATCAACATTAAAGGAGGCGGAAGGGATTTTACTTTCTTAAAAACAAAGTCTTTTTTGAGTAAATATACTGATAAAGATGATTAAAACAGTAAAGAGCTCTAAAGAGATTTCCCTTGAGATGTTAGAGCGAGCATCAAGGTGTGATAGGTGTCCATACCTGAAGAGCCTTTAAACTGTGGGCATTCCTTTTTAATGTGCCCTTCTCTTCCACAAATAAAACAACGTTTTTCTCTTAAGTCTTTGTCATCCTGTCTCTTCCATTTTTCCACTGGTGGCCTGAGGATCTTCTCCCTCCCCAGGTCAGCAGCTGCCCGCAATGGCTTGGCTTTCTGAGGTGTGCACTGCGTGGGCTTATCTTCTTTTGTTGACACCTCCCTTTCTGTGTACTTGTTGTGAATTTCTTTGTCCTCTTTGCTTCTTTTTTCTTTGTTCTCAGGGTATCTTTGGTTCAAGGCATCTTCCTGATCTCGACGCCGTCTCACTCTGTAGAAAGGTATCATATTACTAGTAAAAAATCTAACCAGAAGCCTAACAAATTATTAAGGCAATTCCCAAATTATTAAGGCAATTCCAGACTTCAGAGATAACCAGAAATAGAAGGTGTTAAAGGGAAAAGCAAGAACCTAAATGAAAAGCATCTTCTCTATTAAGAAGCTCCCTCAGGGTTTATAAGTATTGCTTTTCATTTTCATTTTCAAAGTTGCTCTAGTGCTGAAAAACCAGTATCTGCAATTAGTGGTGGTTCCTTGGTTGAATGCCTACTTTGACACTGAGGTAATGAAAGGCAAATCATCCTTGCAATGATTTCTTAAACGGCCTTTCTGGCGCATAGCATTCTTTACTAGGCACTGGAAATTTGAGATGTGAAGACTTAAATTCACAAAGGAACAATGGTTATGAGATTTATGTTCTTAAAATGTCAAAATCATTTCTCCCTTGTCCTAATAATCACTGATTTTTGAGTAATTAAAAAAAAAAGAACTGAAAAAAAAAAAGCTTATCAAATTTCAGATGGTAATCTAATTTGAGCACCGTGTTTTTAAATGTTACTGTACCATTAAAAACACCACCACTACCACCCAAAATGTGTCCCAGGCAAGCAAGCAACAACATGCCTCTCTTGCCTCTCCATAACCACCACCAGAAGAAAGCATGGTGAATAAACTGTGTGGCTTATCTCCTCATGGCAATTATTAAGGGTTAAGTGGAATACGAACAAAGAGTGCTAAAATCCAGTGAATTGTTTGACTATAAATCCCAACATGCTGAACAGTTACCGTATATTAGAAATGTAACTGACATCCTGAAGGAACTCATGACTGTTCACTGACTGAAATGATTCTGAACTTCTCACTACAGTAAAAAGGAAGAATTTTTGTTTCCTCTTTTCTTCTTCTGTCCCAGTCAGAGAGGCTAATTAATGGATAGGGCCATGACCAAAATTAGGAAAGCGGATCTCGCCCTGAAGACTGTAACCTGTACACCAGAGTTAACCCTAGTCATCTGCACTTAAAGTCATGTTTTTTTTTTTTTTTTTTTTA
>NW_016107868.1:523975-554048 GCF_001604975.1 Cebus imitator
AGTCTGTTATTGGTGTATAGGAATGCCTGTGATTTTTGCACATTGATTTTGCATCCTGAGACTTTGCTGAAGTTGCTTATCAGTTTCAGGAGATTTTGGGCTGAGACGATGGGGTCTTCTAGATATACAATCATGTCATCTGCAAATAGAGACAATTGACTTCTTCCTTTCCTATTTGAATACCCTTTATTTCTTTTTCTTGCCTGATTGTTCTGGCTAGAACTTCAAGTACTATATTGAATAGGAGTGGTGATACAGGGCACCCTTGTCTAGTGCCAGATTTCAAAGGGAATGCTTCCAGTTTTTGCCCATTCCGTATGATATTGGCTGTTGGTTTGTTATAAATAGCTTTTTTTTTTTGAGACAGAGTTTCGCTCTTGTTACCCAGGCTGGAGTGCAATGGCGCGATCTTGGCTCACCGCAACCTCCACCTCCTGGGTTCAGGCAATTCTCCTGCCTTAGCCTCCCGAGTAGCCGGGACTACAGGCACGCGACACCATGCCCACCTAATTTTTTGTATTTTTAGTAGAGACGAGGTTTCACCATGTTGACCAGGATGGTCTCGATCTCTGGACCTCGTGATCCACCTGCCTCGGCCTCCCAAAGTGCTGGGATTACAGGCGTGAGTCACCACGCCCGGCATGTAAATAGCTTTTATTATTTTGAGATACATTCCGTCAATACCCAGTTTACTGAGGGTTTTTAGCATAAAGGGCTGTTGAATTTTGTCAAAGGCCTTCTCTGCATCAATTGAGATAATCATGTGGTTTTTGTCTTTGGTTCTGTTTATGTGGTAAATTACGTTTATAGACTTGCGTATGTTGAACCAGCCTTGCATCCCCAGGATGAATCCTACTTGATCATGGTGGATTGGCTTTTTGATGTGCTATTACAATCGGCTTGCCAGTATTTTATTGAAGATTTTTGCATCTTTGTTCATCATGACATTGGCCTGAAGTTTTCTTATCTTGCTGAGTCTCTGCTAGGTTGTTTTTGTTTTTGTTTTGAGACGTAGTCTTGCTCTGTTGCCCAGGCTGGAGTGCAATGGCGTGATCTTGGCTCCCTGCAACCTCTGCCCCCAGGATTCAAGCGATTCTCTTGCCTCAGCCTCCCAAGTAGCTGGGATTACAGGTGCCCGCCACCATGTTTAGCTAATTTTTGTATTTTTTAGTAAAGATGGAGTTTTACCATGTTGGTCAGGCTGGTCTCGAACTCCTGTCTTCAGATTATCCAATGCCTTGGCCTCCCAAAGTGCTGGGATTACAGGTCTGAGTCACCACGCCTGGCCTAAATTCATGTTTTAAATTACTTCATTTCATTAAAAAATAAAATACCTCAAATGTAACTGAAAATTGCTGGATTTCACACAAGTGTATTTCTTTATTATAACAGTACCTCAATTAAAAATTGGGACAATAAGAAAATAAAAACACAACCACTCCTTTTGAACATTTACTTACTTTCTCCTCATAGGACAGTCTTTCATGAAGTGTCCGATTTTCCCACAAATTCGACAACATCTATCATTTGGGGCCAGCTCTCCTTCAGTTAACACATCTGGATCAAAAAAGTACTCCTGGAAGAATATAGATACATAAAAGCCTGAACTATTCATATGAGGTAGAAACACAAAACTAAACACATATTAAACAGTAATCTTAGAGTTCAATGTTAATGTATCATCACTTTGAATAAATATTATTTATACTGCTTAATTCCAAACAAAATCTAAAACCATCAAGGTCTAGCTCAGGATAGTTTTGACTAAATCCATTTTTGTTTTAGTCATGCAGACCACTGCTGAGCCCTAATCCTAAAGGTTTAAGCACACTTCTAAAGAAGTGGATTACATATCCCTGTGAGTCAGCTTCCCCAGGATGTGGGAGGGAGTTGATGCCAGGTACAAAGGCTTTGTCTCGGCATGAAATGAAAAGACTAAAACCTAATGCATTAAGAAACATGATCTGCATCACACAGATTATATTGAAGAAAAGAAAAAAAGCTATGTGTTGCTGCTTTGCTTAGTTGTGGCTTCTGAAGGAAAAATAACAGAACAAAAAGACAGTGGTCTAGCCTCTAGCCTCTTTGTATTAAAATTAAGGTGGATGGAGGCCAGCAACATCAGCATCACCAGGGAAAAGCTGTCACTGGAAAAGCAGTCGTGAGCCTGATCCTAGACCTGCTGAATCAGAATCTGCATTTTAACAAAATCCTCAGGTGATCTGTTTGAACAAGTTTCAGAAGCACTGGTGTAGAAGCTACATCAGTATCTAGCAAAAACCAGATGTACAGATGTAATCAAACACTGAATATGCCTATGCAGCAATACACTTATGTTCAAATAAAAAAGTCTTTGCTGGGAGGAGAGAGGGATTAAGAGGAGAGTTGGTCAAAGGGTACAAAGTTTCAGATAGACAGGAAGAGTAAGTTTTGAGATCTATTGCACAGCAGGGTGACTATAGTCAATAACAGTATATATTTCAAAATAACTAAGAGTAAATGTAAAATGCCTCCCATAAAAAATGGTAAGTGAGGTGATATATGTTAATTGTATGTTGATTTCATCATTCCATATACATGTATCAAAACACCACGTTGTGCTCCATAAATTATGTCAATTAAAAATAATATTAATTAAAAAGCCTTCATAAGGAAATTAATGCAGAAAAACATAACTTTATTCTTAACAAAATCAACTAGTCCCTAACCATTTTCCTCTTACTGAAATTATTTTTTTGACATAATTTTGCTTTGTTTCCAATAAATGTGGTTCCTTAAAAACCCAAGTATCAAGTTATATGAGAAGAGACAGTCGTCTGGTACAGGTAGCACTGTCATCCCCCTAGTTGCAGTAGAAGATTTACTACTTTTTGCTAGCAGATTGGAATATCTAGATTCTAGATATGTACAAACTGGGCTTGGCCAAGGCTGGCATCAAGGCGAATGCTGGCAGAAAAACAATGCACCTATGAAGGCTAGCATAGATAACCAGAAGAAAAAAGGTATCAAAGAGGAAAATGAGAATTTAACAAATTTAAATCCATCTTCTCTATTAGGAAGCTACCTCAGGGGTTAGAGTGTAGCTTTACTTTCTTTTTGTTTTCAAAGTTGCTCTAGTGCTGGCATGTGTTTCCCTGGTGCATGTTACCAAGGAAAAGCAGCAGCAGGAAAATTAGGAATTTTTCCACCCAAACTCCACTTGTAGCTATTTCTCTCTATTCTGATGGCCTCTACCCAGGGATGTCTAAAAAAAGAAGTAGGAGGGGGGCCTCTGGAAACTGTTTTGTACTATAGTCATTTATTTTGGCTAGACTCACCAGACTTTCTAAGCATTTAAGTTACTACTGAAGTAATGGGTACAAATTAGGCACTTTAATTAATTAATTTTTTTTTTTGGTATTTCCAATAGACACTTACCATTTTTGAGGGGTAGTCCTTTGGAAATCCTTTGACAGGAATACCAAATACTCTTCTGCCATTGATAAAAGCCTTCATTATAAAATTTGTCACTAAAAAGAAGAGTGAGAACTCAATCAGATGGGTTAAAAGGAAAAGAGATTGTATTACAATTGACAAACTAGCTGCGCCTGGTGGTGCCTGTTATTCTAGCACTCTGGGAGGCCAAGGTAGGGGGATCGCCTGAGCCCAGGAGTTTGAGACCAGCCTGGGCGACAAAAGCCAAGACCCTGTCTCTGTTATAAAAGTAAATAAATAAAATAAAAAATAAAATTGGCAAAACAAAGTTACTTACTTTTCCTTGACAATCCAGCTCCAAGATTATGATTCAAATCAAAAGGATCTATGTAAAAAAAATTTAAGAGCAAATAAGGTAATCAAATAGGAAATGCCACCATTCAGCCAATAAGTAAAGTTCATAAAACAAGACAAGAATATCACCTACTTTGCTTATCATTAATAAAAGTTTTAAATTCACATCATAGAAAAGAAGTGCAAAAACAAGTTTTAAATGACACCTTTTAAATGAGCTTAAAAGTTTTAATAAAACTAAGCAATACATATTCCTAAACATAAGGCAAGTTTTTCTACTAGAGTGTTCATCAGAATAGAGGGAACTGCTTTATATTTAAATCATTATAAAGCTCTTCATGTTATGACTGGCTGCCTATTTTTGAACAAAATACTGTTTGCAGAAGGCACATTAGCCTGATATTACTTAATGACATTAGTTTTGGATGTATATAGAAGTTACAAATATATTTAAAACATTTTAGCACTAAATGTTACCACTATGTAGCAAGTTTCTGAAAGATCACTTAAGAAAATAATTCATCATGGAGATTACAAAATACACTTACAAGATAAATCAAAACACACAGATATATACATCTGTCCCAATGGCATGCCATTGGCTACCTGGATCTTGGGATACAATTTCCAATAAAACCTTAATATAGACTCTCATTTGATCTTATATGTCTGCATCTCAAACATCTTAGATAGCTATATATATGATGTGCTTTGGAATACTATTTGTTAAATAACTCAGAAAACAGTAGGAACGATAAAAATAATGCTGATGTCAAAGATGTATGTGAGGTCTGAATAAATTGTTTCATGAAATAAATGGGGTTAAAAGCACTATTTCTAAATCCAAAAACTGTTTTATAAGTGATCTAAAATAATCTACAACCATAATGATTCATAATTTAGACATTATGGTAGAGATATTTAACTTCTATTCTTCACATCTCTAAAACAATGTTCAAGAAGGCAAAGAAAAAAAAGTGATGTCCTTTCTTCTGGAGTCCTCTTATTGAGAAAATGAAGGATTGCATGGATATAGTATACACAAGAAAAGTAAAGAAGTAAAAAGAGGCATCTTCCACTTGCCAGTTACGCTTCTAGTGAACAGTAGCTGAGGTGTACCATACTGAAATTAAGACTAACAGTTTACTGAAGCATAGGACCCTTCCTTCAGCTTAACCCTACAATAATAATTGCTTTGAGAAGATTACCTTCATCAGTTTGGTCACGCTTTCTTCAAGTGATTTTTTGTGTGTATGTGTATTTCCGGTTTTGCTTGGTATAGTGGAGATACTACAACATTAGCTACTGTACAGTTAAAAAAAACTACAACTGGCTGGGTGCAGTGGCACATGCCTGTAATCTCAGCACTTTGGGAGGCTGAGGTGGGCCAATCACCTGAGGTAAGGAGTTCGAGACAGCCTGGTCAACATGGCAAAACACCGTCTCTACTTAAAAATTAGCCAAGTGTGGTGGCGTGCGCCTGTAGTCCCAGCTACTCTGGAAGCTGAGACAGGAGAACTCAGGAGGGTGAACCCAGGAGGTGGAGGTTGCAGTGAGCTCAGACTGTACAACTACACTCCAGCCTGGGCGACACAGCAAGACTCCGCCTCCCCAAAAACCAAAAACAAACTACTACTATCACCACTGAAATATCTCAATTCTATAATAGCTGGTTCTTTTTTTTTTTTTTTTTTTTTGAGACGGAGTTTCACTCATGTTACCCAGGCTGGAGTGCAATGCCGCGATCTTGGCTCACCGCAACCTCCGCCTCCCGGGTTCAGGCAATTCTCCTGCCTCAGCCTCCTGAGTAGCTGGCATTACAGGCACGCGCCACCATGCCCAGCTAATGTTTTGTATTTTTAGTAGAGACGGGGTTTCACCATGTTGACCAGGATGGTCTCGATCTCTTGACCTCGTGATCCACCCGCCTCGGCCTCCCAAAGTGCTGGGATTACAGGCGTGAGCCACCGCGCCCAGCCAACAATAGCTGGTTTTATGATTATGAAGTCTTCTTTTTAGTTTAGCCTATTATTAACAGCTTGTCTGAAAGTAACATAAAAATAAGAAGCAAAAGATAATAAACCTTTAAAACTTAAAAAAAAAAATACATCAGACCAGGCACAGTGGCTCACGCCTGTAATCCCAGCACTTTGGGAAGCTGAGGTGGACGGATCATTAGGTCAGGAGTTTGAGAGCAGCCTGGCCAACATGGTGAAACCTCGTCTCTACTAAAGACACAAAAAAATTAGCCCAGCGTGGTAGCGTGAGCCTGTAATCCCAGCTACTCGGGAGGCTAAGGCAGGAAAATTGCTTGAACCTGGGAGGCAGAGGGTGCAGTGAGCCGAAATTGCGTCACTGCACTCCAGCCTGGGTGACAAGGTGAGATTCTGTCTCAAAAAATAAATAAAGAAATAAATAAAAATAAAAAAAGAATACATTAATAGGCCAGGCGTGGTGGCTCAAGCCTGTAATCCCAGCACTTTGGGATGCTCAGGTGGGCGGATCACCTGAGGTCAGGAATTCGAGACTAGCCTAGCCAACATGGTGAAATCCTGTCTCTACTAAAAATACAAAATAATTAGCTAGGCATGGTGGCATGGCACTTGTAGTCCCAGCTACTTGGAAGGCTGAGGCACGAGAATTGCTTGAACTTGGGAGGCAGAGGTTGAAGTGAGCAAAGATTACACCATTGTACTCCAGCGTGAAAGACAGAGCGAGACTGTCTCAAGGAAAAAAAAATAATAATAATAAGTGACAGACTGTAAGAACTGCAGTGATAATGACAAGGAATAAATCAAAAGTTCTATGTGTTTGACATATGAGATCTTTAAAAAGTCAAAACTATGTCTGTAACCCATGGTGATCTGAGTTTCATTTTACAAAAAGTTCACTGTATTTTAATACTACCAATAGGCAGAAATAATAATAAATCCGCAACTTAGAACAGTACATATTATTTAAGTGATACAAATATTAAAAATTTTAAATTTA
Source organism: Cebus imitator (assembly GCF_001604975.1). NCBI lineage: Eukaryota > Metazoa > Chordata > Mammalia > Primates > Cebidae > Cebus > Cebus imitator. The sequence continues at coordinate 530,735 of NW_016107868.1, forward strand.
AAAATCGTATTAAAATTAACAAAATATTTCGTAGACATTTCTCAGCTTAAGCATTTAAATTCCATTTTGTCTTAAAATTAGAATCCAACAAATTGGAAATAATCAACTATTAGCATCAGTGACTCCAATAGACCATTATATTCAATAGAAAAAGAAAAGGTGGCTGGGCACAGTGGCTCACGCCTGTAATCTCAGCACCTTAGGAGGCCAAGGTAGGTGGATCACAGGAGGTCAGGAGTTTCAGACCAGCCTGGCCAACATGGTGAAACCTTGTCTCTGCTAAAAATACAAAAAATTAGCCCAGCGTGGTGGTGGGTGCCTGTAGTCCCAGGTACTCGGGAGGCTGAGGCAGGAGAATTGCTTGAACCTGGGAGACAGAGGCTGCAGTGAGCCGGGATAGCCTGGGCAACAAGAGCGAAACTCCGTTTCAAAAAAATAAAAAAATAAAAATAGAAAAAGAAAAGGCTTCCACATGGCCAAAATAAATGCCAAAATTTATATATGATTACTTATCAGTGAACTCCATCAATAGGTAATGAAGATCTTGAAAATTCACTTAGTGGCATGCTTCAAACTCGAATAGGAGGGTTGTAAAAGTACCACTTTCTTGAAGCTGCTTTATCACTACTGCTGCCCTATTCTTCAGCATGTGTGTAACAAAAGTAAAAGGTTGTGACAGCGTGAAAAGAATTCAGTCATTTAAAAACAAATCTTTAGCCTGGAAAGAGACAAGTTGGCCTGGGGTGGACAATGAGGCTGGGGCACTGCACACCCCAAGCAGCTGCAAGGAGGAAGAACAATGTCCTTATAGTTCAAGCTCTATGGTCTATTCAACTTCAAGTTTAGTTTTATTTGTACCTTCAATAACAATGTATTTTGAGGTCCACTGTTTCTTAAAAGTTGTAAGCAGACTTTTTCTCCTGATGCTAATAACATGTTCTTTAAAATCAAATTCCTCTGTGTAGAAACGAAGAAGGCCCAACCATAGCTGCCCAACAGATTCTGTATTTTTTCCATATTCTGGCCAATAAGTAGGCTAGAAATAAAAGGGAACAAGGGACACCATGGTCTTTAGTAAAGTGTTAATATCAATATTCATTTGTATCTTAGGGAGTAAATTTGGATTTATTTCTAATTAAATAGAGTTTAATTTTTAATTATACAACTTTTCTTTCATATTTAAAAGTATCATTTATGTCAGCTTATTAATCTCTACTCTATGACTTAGAGATGAGAAGAGCTCAGAGTTTTCAGTGTGAAGTCTCAGAACATTTAGTTGGAGGATCCAGAAATAGATCCCAAGAGCCTTCGTAATGCGTAGGTTATTATGTATCTTTAGTTCAACGAGTCTTTCTAAACTCTAGGTACAAAACCACAGAACAAATATTCATTCACTTGGAATAGAGTTCCTTAACCACTTGAAATTATTAGGCATTAAAGAAATACTGGATATAGTCCCTAGAAATTCACTTGGCTTAGTAAAAATATTCTCACATCAAAGAAAACATCTTGTAAACACTACTTTTCTTTTTTTTTTTTTTTTTTTTTTTACTATCATAATATAAATACAACAAGCAATAAAGTAATTGTTGACTACACTGTAGTATAGCTAATTTTTAGTCAAGGATATAGGAAAATCTTTACTCTTAAAATACGTACCAGTTCATCTATTTGATCAAAAAAATAAATATTCCAGCCATCAACAAATATTTCAGGTTTCTTTTCACCTTTGTATATCTGAAATTAATTTTTAAACTATTAGTATGGATTACAAACTTAATGCATTGATACAAAAACTTCTAGGAAAATAGGTATAACTTTATAGAACCGCAGAATTTTAGAGGAGGAGAAAGGCTGAGAGATCACCCAGTGTTCCAGGTAAGAAATAAAATTTCATTCACTAATACCTCTTGAAGAACAGGAATGACTGGTGGATTCCTCTGCTGGAGAAAATATAGCACCATAAGAGTATATGCATATGATGATAAGCTGCCTCTAGATGCATCACCAATATCACACATCTAGACAGAAGGAAAACAAAGAACAAAGGAAAGGTCACCAATGTTTTCTGCTAAGTTTGCATCCCTTCTATTGCCACTAAAAGTAAAGTGCATTACTTTGAAGACTAATATAAAAATCACATTTTCAAAGGCAAAAAATATGCAAACAAAGCCAATCCAACCTAGCAAAGCAGTGGACAGTTGGCTACATGCAAGATCAGATCATTGTATATAATTCAGAACAAAATTTTAGCTGTCTCCATAGGGACTGCCAAAGAGTTACACGAAGCATTTCACATGACTATAGTTCATTAAAAAATAGACTTATGCTTTAACAGTGTTTAAAGGCGAAGTGAAATTTCCTGATAAGTCACAATAAGAAGCATACTTACCTTTGTAAATACTTTCATGGTATAGCACAAATACTTCACTCTGGGATCAATGGCGGAATAAGCAGATAAAAGCCTTGTGTTATGAAGGGCCTGTTAAAACGGAAATAACACTGTAAGACTAACAATTATGTGTAAAGGGTTTGTTGTTGTTGTTGTAGTTTTAAATAATGGAGATGGGATCTCACTATGTTGCCCAAGCTGGTCATCAACTCTTGGGCTCAAGTGATCCTCCCCCGTCAGCCTCCCAAAGTGCTGGGATTACAAGCATGAGCCACCACGCAAGCCTGGATGAAAAGATTTTAAGCTGGAATATTCTAAATATGTTTACAGTGTGATTCATTTTAGGCAGAAGACATTTCAACTGAAATTAACCTTTTTTTCCCCCTTAAAGACAATCTTCATTAACTTACTAGACAATAATAAAGAAGTATAAGTAACATCTGACTTCATGGCTTTTATGTCCTTGGTCTGAACATCTAGAAAATAAGGGCTAGTGAAATAAGCTATAAGTTCCCTTTCAGTAGATATAATATCTCTCTGCATAAACACCCCTCAGGGTCCAGAGAGGTCCTATAAACCCCTGAAACATATCTGAATTACCTGCGAATCCTCAGCCTCAGAATATGGCCAGGTTCACAGCAAGTAAGCATAATAACCCTTGAGACATTGACTAAGACGAAATGAATGGCTTAATTTGAGGTTTTTTGAAAGGAAAGACATCTGTTCCCTTAATCTCTCTGAACAAAAAGCCTGAAGAAAATCTTACCAATGTGTTATACAAACTGATATCTACTTCCAGACCACTTCTCAAATGGAAGAACTTCACAATTGGTACCTTTGCTGTTGTAATAGGTAAGATGTTTCTCAGACCTAAGTTGGGAAATAAAATGTTATCATTAAATTCAGCAGCTGGGGATTAAGTAACTCTTTTGTTAATGCTCCAGTATAAAATGGTGTAAATCTAACTTTGGTCTGTTTCACTGCCTTCATTAAGACTAGTCAAAAAATTCTGTTATTAACAAACATCTGGGAAGATTAGTCTGGCAAAGTTTACATTTATTAAACACACTGATATTAGAACTACAAGAATCAAACAGTCACTCCCCTCTGGGAACTTACTGGATCATAAATGCACAGGTGTGGGTGTGTGTATGTTGGGGGGAGATCCCACAAATGCCAAGGCAAGGGCCTAAAGCCGCAGCCTGTTTCCATATAAATAAATAGAAAAGAATTAGAAATATAATCACATAATTATTCATAAGTAATCATTGGTATAGATACCTAGATATATATCTAGTATAACCTTTTAACTTTGCTAATGTTTCTCGGGTTGTGAAGTGTGAACCTAAGGTGACATTGTGAAAGAAGTGACCCTAAGGCAAGATGCTCTAAGCCCTCTGTCACAGCCATGGGCTGCTGGAGGGCATCTTGGGTGTGCGGCAGCGCTAGCGCTGAGAAGGCGCCCACTGTTTAGCCAGCTGTGGAAGGAGACGTCCAAGATACCTCCTTCCACGGAGGAGTTAGGAGAAAACTCCACTCCCGCAAACACTTATGGTAGGCCTGATGGCTGTCAGGGACACCTACAGACATCCAGGGGCTTAACTGTCTCTATGTGGTGCTGCGCTTCAGTGGTCATGTTCCATGTCTACTTTCGTGTTCCGCTTCTGCACCTGGTTCCTCTTTTTCTTAGAAGACAGAATCAGTAATAGTAACATAAATCTTAAAGTCTTTGTTCTTTCTTAATGAAAATAGTGCTGACGTATTATGCTCCTTCCCTCGACTCAGCTACTTGAAAGTCCTGGGTCTCTATCTCCAAGACACGTGATTTACTTGACCCTATCACTGACCACCAATGACTCACCCTACCTACCCTGCCCCTTGCTTTGTCCTCAATAAAAGTCAGAGTATCCAGGCACTTGGGGCCACTGCCAGACTCCACGCCTTGCTTGGCCGCGGACCCCTGGGCCCAAATTCTCCTTCTCTTGATCTGTTTGTCTTGAGTCTTTACTTCCAGTTTTTTGTCTCCACATCAATAGAGAGGGGCTCATAGGACCCTGTAGGGCTTGATCCTACATGTGTACATGCATGTAGATGTGGTTGTCAGTCAAATACCAAAACAGAGGAACCTACTACAGAGTCTGAACTATGTTGTTCCCACCTATTCTTCCCATGAGACTATATCTGATTTGGAGAACAGCCTATATGGGACAATCATCCTCAAAACAAATTACTCACCTTAGAGCTAGAAGTTATGAAGTTATGAAGGTAATAGAAAGGAATTAACTTCAATAGAAGAAAGGAAATTGCCTAAGCTAAGCTTTGAAAAAGAGGGAGAACAACCAGCAAAAATAGTGGCAGTTGAGGGAATTTACCAGGCAAGGCAAACTGCACACAGAAAGCGTAGATGCCTCCAACAGAACGGTATGTTTAGGAGGTTCCAGAGAATTGTGTAGGTTATAGAATGAACTTGAGGGAATGGAATATGAGGCATAGAAGACAGAGAAACTGGGAAGAGTCCAACTACAGAACATACACGTTTTGCTAAGAATTATTCTTAGAATCAAAGAGGAGCCAATGAACTGGTCTAAGTTGGGAGGAATCACTGACTACATCTAGTTAGACAATGCCCCTGGCAGATTGACTGGTGGCACCAGGAATACAGGCAGGGTGACCACTTATGAAAAAATAATGGGGTATGAACTCTCATGGTGGTATGGGGATACACCGAGGAAGCAAGTCATGTTGGAGAGCATCTATAACTGGTTGGGGAGCTAGGGGTAATAAGGGAGATCCTTTAACAGTAAGAGCTGCCACTTCCTGAGCACCTAATGTGTGATAGGGGTATGTGAAGGGTCCTTTATAAACGTTACCTCCTTAGGTTTATCACCCTCATCTTACAGATGAGGAAACAGAGATCCAGAAAAATTCACTAGCTTAGGAATATGCAGCTGGTAAATTATGGAGCTGGAATTCAAATCTAGGTAAGACTGACTGATTCCCAACCTAGTCTGGGTCAGGGTAATTATCATTTCATCTGTTTTGTTGATTCCAGGGATGCCAATATCAAAAGCCATGAAAGAGGATTCAGAAGAAAGGGCAGATTAATGGAGTTGGCTGCTACAGAAGCGAAGTGTTAAAATGAAAGATAAGCTCATGCTGAGATGTCAGAGTTTGTGTTTCTTCTGAGAGAGTTAAGTGGTGATATCTAGAAAGCAGATACATAGTGATCATATCAGAGAACACAGGACAAAATAAGTAGATAGAAGACATTTCAGGAAAAAAAGGTCTTTGTAGCAGACAGAGTAAATGGAACTTAATTTGATGGGGAAATGGGGCAAGGAAGCTGATTTTACTGAATACTTAGAATATGCTAGGCCTTGTACTTTAATGTATTATCTTTCTTAATCTTAAATGTCATAGAATTGTTATTTCCACTTTAGAGATGAGGAACTGAGTGCTTGTTATGAAGCTGAACGACTTTCTGGGATTGCACAGTCAGCAAGTAGGAGACAGAATTTAAAACCAGAGTCTGATTCCAGAACCTCCACCTACTACTTTGCTATCCTGCCTCTAAATTAGACAGACGCTTTTTTCTTCACATCGTTCCCATTCTGGAATTTGACACTGTTGACCATTACAACACTACAAAGTCTAGGATTTATTCACAGCATATCATTCCAGTTCCTTTTCTTAATTTCTGTCTAGTCTCTCTCTCAATCTCTTTTTCCTCAAGGTTTTCAATGCAAAAAACCGTTTTATTTTCATCTTCAATTCTAGCTGACAACCCCATATTTCTAATTGCTTTCTGGAATGTTAACTCTTTGAGATTATATACTCATGGCAAACTAAACACTTCCACACAGGTGTTCTCTGCAAACATTGCCAGTTCTCAAATACCTTTGATCTTCTCAAATACATACTGGCCTTACTTCCTACTTGTAGGTACAAAATCCAGCAAATTTCCCCACTTGGAATCTCTCATATCTTTTTCCTGTTAGTACCAATGACAGCCTGGCTGAAGTCCTGCTGCCCTGTTGTCTAGATTATACTTTCCCTAACAGAGACCACACCAGCTGCCTAAAAACCTTATGTTATGCTTTTATTGGGTCTTTTCCCTCTTGAAGAAACTTCAGTAGCTTCCAAATATTTACAGACTTGACCTTATCTTCTAATATTTCCCATTTGAAAATCTCCAAATGTACCAATTTTCTCACTGCTCTCCAAAATATCCCACAGTAAGTACCACACTTACTTCTATGTACTTAGAAATGCCTTCTTTTGCCATCCTTTTCAAATTGTATTCACCGTGACCTGAGATCATAGCAAGTCCATCTCTTCCATCAACCTTCCCTGTGCAACTTGTTCCCATATTCTCTCTTCTCAGAAGTTATTTAACTGAATACTACTTTACATTCTTACGTAGTTTGGGAGATTATTTTACCTCTTAAAATATGGAAGCTTTCAAAAGAAAAATCTATAGATTTTTAATTTTTCCACCGTCCCTAAGTGCCCAACACAGTGCTGTGCACATAGGAGGCACCCAATAAAATACCTGGGGAGACTGCTTTTAAAGTCACTAAGTTTTAAACACAGCCCTCTAGCTGTTATGAAATTCTTGTTCTGTGCAATCTGCATTCCATTATTATTATAATCATCTGTGTGCCTAAGTCATTTCTAGTCTAAAAACGATTTGTTTTTAACATGGTTCCTTCTTAGGAAATATATACTGAGGTATTTAGGGGAAAGGACATAATGTCTACAGCTTAATCTCAAATGGTACAGGAAGAAATGGAGAGCAAGCAAAAGATGGAATGATAAATCAAATATGGAAAATGTTAATTGGTAGATCTGAATAAAAGCTATATGTGGAGCTCTTTATGCAACTTTTGCTCCTTTCCTTTAAATCTGAAATTAAATTATTTCAAAACACAAAGTTAAAGTCTAACTAAGTGCTAAAAAATTAATAGTTGGTCGGGCACGGTGGCTAACACCTGTAATCCCAGCACTTTGGGAGGCCAAGGCGGACGGATCATGAGTTCAGGAGATCGAGACCATCCTGGCTAACATGATAAACCTGTTTCTATTAAAAATACAAAAAATTAGCCAGGTGTGGTGGCATGTGCCTATAGTCCCAGCTACTTGGGGGGGCTGAGCCAAGAGAATCATTTGAACCTGGGAGGTGGAGGTTGCAGTGAGCCAACGTCGTGCCACTGAACTCCAGCCTGGGCCATGGAGCAAGACTCTGTCTCAAAAAATAAATAAATAAATAAAAATTAATAGTCATGGTAACTCAGTACTTTAGTGTCTTTGCACAACCTTCAAAATAAAACACGTGACTTTTAGAGGAGGAATTCCCAAGTTAGGGGAATGTTTATTTCAATGACCAAAGAAAAGTGTATCAATGCACTTCTTTTTTTATATTTTTTTCTGCCTTCTATGAACGAATCAATGTACATTTAAGAAAACGAAGTCCAACCCAATCTCTATATACTTTAGGTTAACTTTTGTTGGGAATAAACCAAAATTAAGATTTTTTTTTCCTCGTGTTATTTAAACAACATGGTAGGTACTTTATTTACTCCTGGAAAAAAAATTCAAAGAAAAAGGGCACTCTAGGTGTGTATGTATGTGTATGTCTAGGTGTGTGTGCACATTCATGCTGTGACTTAAAAGTTTGTTCTTAACTAAAATGTACAAAAGCTTTTCATGGAAAGACCATGGATTTTAAGTTTCCTGAGGACGGGGGCCATATATTGTTCACCCTCATTCTCAGCTCTTGGCACAGAAGTTTGCTGAACTACATTTTAAAGGAAGGTTTTTCAGGCCGGGCACAGTGGCTCACGCCTGTAATCTCAGCACTTTGGGAGGCCAAGGTGGGTGGTCACGAGGTCAAGAGATCGAGAGCATCCTGGCCAACATGGTGGAACCCTGTCTCTACTAAAAATACAAAAAAATTGGCTGGGTGTGGTGGTGCGTGCCTGTAGTCCCAGCTACTCCGGAGGCTGGGGCAGGAGAATTGCTTGAACCAAGGTCGCGCCACTGCACTCCAGTCTGGTGCCTGGTGACTGAGTGAGACTCTGTCTCAAAAAAAAAAAAAGATTTTTCACTGTTAATGGTATCCATAGCTGCCATGACAACAAAAGGGCATGTTAACAGCATTTCAATACTGTCCATGGCTTACAAAATCTATATATTTTATAGCTGTAAATACTCTAGAAATTACCTAGTCTAGTTTTCTCAATTTATCAATGAAAAAAGAGATCAGTCCAGGCATGGTGGCTCACACCTATATTCCCAGCACTTTGGGAGGCCAAGGCAGGAGGATCGCCTTAGCCCAAGAGTTCAGAGACTAGCCTGGATAACCTAGCACGATCCCATTTCTTAAAAAAANAAAAAAAAAAAAAAAAAAGAAAGAAATAGATCACTTCAAGTGAAGGACTTGTTTAGGGTCATATACAGCTTCTTGAGCAGAACAACCAGCAATTCACCCACATGCCCAGTCCAGAGTGCTTTCCTTTCCTGACACTTCACACCATTAGCAACTCCTACACTTTGACTTACATAATACCAATAAAGGAAAATAATTTACAGACTTTCTTGCCTGTCTGGTGTAGGCTTTGTCTTGAAATAAAACTGAGAGGTAGGCAACAATATACCCATAAATTATCACCAATTCCTCAGTCTTTCATACTTAAGCAAATAAGATTTTAAAAAGACATTAATATTACAATTATTCTATAAATGAGCCATTACACTGCTTCATGGCATTAGTAAACTCTAAGTACAATTGGCCCTTCATGTCTGTGGGTCCTGCATCCCCATATTCAACCAAACACAAACCAAAAATATTTGTGGGAAAAAAGCAACTAATAAATAACTAACAATACAACAACAACAAAAAAATACAAATAAAAAATACAGTATAACATCTATTTACATAGCATTTATACTGTATTAGATATTATAATTTAGAGATGACTAAAAGTATATGGAAGGATGTATATAGGTTATATGCAAATACTATGTCATTTTATATAAGGAACTTGAGCATCTAAGGATTTTTTTTAATCTACTGGGGAGGGGAAAGGTGAGGGACGAGGAGTGTGCCTGGAACTAACACCCCATGTATACAGAGGGAAGACTATACAAAACACTAATTAAAAAGTCAAAAATATTTTTAGAAAAAGTTTACAGAGGTACCTGAATGTTTTCTGAGGACTCGTGCTAATTCTTCAATAGTTCTGACACAGTCTAATCCCTGCAACAAAGAAGGTACAAAGAACTTAATAAAAACTGGAAGACAGGTTCTGAAACTGGCTATAGTTTCCTTTACCTTCAGAAATAATGAAATTAATTTCAAGTCAGCTTCTCTGTATATTTTGCCTTTCTAGTTGAGTATCAGAGTCAGTATTCACAGGAAATATCCTGAGGGTACAAAAACCACTGAACACCCAATACATTCTAATTGTTTTTGGGTATGCAACAAAGGCTAATATCAGTCATGAAGGCTATGGACCCAGGCCTTCCAAAAAAGTCTGAACCATAGTGAGGACCTTCATTTCTTCCCCTCCACATAATTATATCACTCAGAAGTACCCCATGTCCCAGAATATATAAGAGGAGGCTTCTGTGCTCCAGCGTATTTATTCTAAGTAGAGCTTCATTATAGTTTAGGAGTTGATGAATTGCGGTGGTGAGTAATTAAGCTCAAATTATTTCCTGAGAGGACTAGCCAGAATTATAATGTGTAAAACTAAAGTCATACAGCAAATATGAATAGTATTTCAAATAAATTATTCTTAAAAACATTTGGGCTGACTCCAGCAACACAGGCCTGTATGATGGTTATAAAAATCCCAGAACAAATTTGGAATGTTATTTTAGAAATGCCCTCAAAAAGAGTTTATAAGCCAAGTAAAAAAAATAAATAAATAAACGTTGAGGATGTATGATAGGGTCATTCCATATGTTGAGCCAATCTTGCTAATATACTTTATTCAAATTCAGGCTAGATCACTTTTGACTATTTTCCCAAATCAGGTATATCCTCAATATATAAAGACTTGAAACTAAGAAAAGGTACAAAAAGGTCTTCAGCAACAGCAGCATCATTCTTGTAGATATCTAGCATTTGGATTGCTGTCAAGATTTCAAAGGAATAGGGACTCAGCACTTCCCAGACTTTATACCTTTATATGGTATTTTATATTTTATAAATGCCTTCAGATATCCCAGGGACTGGCAAGCTTGTTTTCCTTTGCGCGCCATATGGTCTCTTACAACCACTAAACTCTGTGCTTACAGAGTGAAAGCAGCCATAGGCATTACATAAGTGAGTAGGTATGATTCTGTTCCAATACAACTTTATTTACAAAAACAGGCAGTGGGGGGTTGAATTTAGCCCAAAGGCCATTGTTCGCTGACTCCTGACATACATGATCCATGATAATGTGTACAAAAAATCACTGGAGGCAGGACGAACAGGTATTAAACTTTATTGATTATTTACCAAAGACCACATGTTTAGTTATTGATGAAACCAAGTTTGTTTCAAATCCAGTCTCTGGACTATAAGGTTAGTACTCTTAACATTTACCACACTGCCCATCTGGTAAAAAACTTTACAGATAACCTTATGTGGGTGTGTGATCGAAGTTGGCACAGTAGCCAATGAGACACTGGAGAGGCTGGTTTAGCTATGCAGAATTCCCAGGCATTACTTTCCAATCCACTTTTTGCTACAGGGTGAAAGTATAAGCTTTCTACTCCTCACATTCCTCACAACCTTTCTAAGCTATTTAATGTGTTTGGCCAGAGACTGTGCCAAACAGTACACTCCATTGGGTATGCCCTGATAAATTTGGAAAATACCAAGCTGTAATGTCAGTCTAGATTGGTCAAATCATACTGCCACAGCAAATGGAAGTTTTATGTGGTCACTGTACCTCAGCAGTTTCAAGTCCATTAATTGTCATACAGACGTCAAGGTCACTCTGTTTGAACCCAAATCCATTTTTGGAGGAGCCAAACAGGCTCAATTTAGTTCCTGTTAGGGATATATGAAAAGTAATAACTAATTACCTGAGTACATTTAATTTTTGATCAAAATGGCCCTCTCATGAAGCAAAAATACCCAGTTGTTTATCCTATATTAATCTCATACTTATGTTCTCTGATTAACTGGTCATTTATTCTAAAATCTTTTTCTCAAAGTTTCCTTTACATATAAGCTGTATATGGCAACAAAGATTACCAGTGCTACTTTATTCTCAAATGCAAAGACATTTCAAGGAAAATGTTAGATCACCTCAATACATTTAATAATGCAAGCTTAATTTTGACTTTAAACATAGTATTACATGAAATTCATTTACGGCACTTGCTAGAATAAACCCTACACTATTTCTGTTGGTAAACGAGGATTGGGCAGACCAAGGACCATCCTGGGTATATTGCAAAACAATGGAAACCTTGATTCTTACAATCTGCGTGCTTATAACACATGAACTGTTTTGGAAGAAAGGTCACACAACTTTTCTTAAAAATAAAAAACAAATAATTTACCTGGAAAGTCCTGTCTTATGAAACTTTCTAGGTTTTGCCGAATATGTTCACGAGCCTGATCTTCTATAATTGTTGGAGAAAAATCCTCTGTTAAAAATAAATAGACATAATAAGAAAATAAGACTGTTGACACTCCAATTTTTAGAAAATAAAACTTATAAACTTAAATTCAAAAATTCCTAAATTATTGTGTCTTCTCATTAGACAGCATTAACAAGGTAAACTTTTAAAATTTATTTTTGAGACAAGGTCTGGCCCTGTTGGCCAGGCTGTAGTACGGTGGTGCAATCTTAACTTACTGCAGCCTCTGCCTCCTAGGCTCAAGCCATCCTTCCACCTCAGCCTCCCCAGTAGCTGGGACTACAGGCATGTACCACCATGCCTGGCTAATTTTTGTAACAGCAATGTAAAATTTAAAATGTCCTTTTTTAAGAGTCTAAGAAGTGCTCTTGAAATGGAAAATAATTTGAACAGGGGGTCTGCACTTGCGTTTCCCGAAAGACACCAGCATTACAGAAAGGGCCTTCAGGGATCACCACCCCACAACAGTGTGAATTTAAAAGTTTGTGAGCTTTGCATGTATTTTTTTCCCTAAGGAGAACCTAGTTTTTTTTTCATAGCTCATAATATCCAAAAAATGTTTCAAAAATAAAAGCACTGGTTAAGAACATGTGCCTTCTGGCACAGATGAACACCTTATGATAAAGCCATGTGAAACAACTTCCTTTATTTTAAGCAGCTGAACATCTCTCCTTTAAATGTTTTCTTTTTGTAAAACTGCAAGTCTCTCTACACCAATGCTTCCCCAAACTCGAGTTCCTAAAGGGTTGTCACGTAGGCTATTATTTAGTGTTACTTGAAAAGTATTCTATGTTCAAATTTTAGAAATAATATTTCTCAGATACCTTTATTATGCTAATATGCCCTGGAAATCTCTAAAGGAGATTGACTGTCCCTAAGAGAGAAGGGAGTGTATAGCATTATTCCCCACTTGGCCCGGGTATACTTTTGGTGATGAAATATTATTAACTGCATCTAGGAAAAACATTTCAAAGGATACCATTTGGGAATTGTTAGTACTCTAGTTTAAGACTTAAAAGACCCTCAGCAAGGCAACTTTCGGCCCCTCACAGAAACAGTACTTTGAAATTTATATTAAGATTTTACCCTCTCACAACCATTTTGGAAAAATTATGAACTGAGACTCTTCAGAAAATATCTTTTTTCTGGAAGAAAATGTCCCTCCCTTACTCTCATACTTACTTTGTAACCTGGCTTATAACAGTCCATCCATTTTTGTAGCAAACTTTTCAAAAACAGTTATATAACCTGGACCCATCTTTCTGGGGCCTGGATCTGCTTACACAGCAGGAAGGATAACACCACCAACCTTTACATAGCCCAGCTGGCCATGAAAGTGTGTTCAGGCTTCAAGTAACTCAAATTTTAATTTTTGGTTGGGCACGTTGGCTCACACCTATAATCCCAGTACTTTGGGACGTCAAGGCGAGTGAATCACTGGAGGTCAGGAGTTTGAGACTAGCCTGGCCAACATGGTAAAACCCCGTCTCTACTAAAAATGCAAAAANAAAAAAAAAAAAAAAAAAAAAAAATTAGCCTGACATGATGGTGCATGACTGTAATCCCAGCTACTCAGGAGGCGGAGGCAGGATTGCTTGAACCCAGGAGGGGAGGTTGCAATGAGCTGAGATCACACCGCTGCACTCCAGCCTGGGTGACAGAGCTAGACTTTGTCGCACACAAAAAAATCTTTCTTGGCAGAGTAATGGAAAATTGAAATGGGGAAAGATATTAATACTAAGCTTTAAAAAGAAACCTGCTGGCCAGGTGCGGTGGCTCAAGCCTGTAATCCCAGCTCTTTAGGAGACTGAGCTGGGTGAAACACTCGAGGTCAGGAGTTCGAGACCAGCTTGGCCAATATGATGAAACCCCATACCTACAAAAAATACAAGAACTAGTTGGGTGTGGTGATGCATGCCTCTAATACCAGCTACTCAGATGGCTGAAGCAGAAAAATTGCTTGAACCCAGGAGTTACAGGCTGTGATGAGCTGATACCCCGCTACTGCATTCCAGCCTGGGGGACAGAGTAAGACCCTGTCTCCCCACCAACCTCTAAAAAATGAAACCTGCTATGATTGGTATATACCTTGATGCAACAACTATGCTGTTAAGAAAAGGAAGTACAAAAGACACTTGGCATTAAAAGAAAAACAATTGGGAACACAAGGATGGGAACACAAGGAAACTGTATCGCTACAAATAATTAAAAAATCAGTCAGAAAAAAGAAAAAAAAAAAAATCAGTCAGGCATAGTGGCATACACCTGTGCTCCCAGCTGTTTCGGAGGCTGAGGTGAGAGGATTACTTTAGTCTGGGGAGGTTGAGGCTGCAGTGGCTTATGATTGTTCTGCTACACTTCAGCCTGGGTGACACAGTGAGATCCTGTCTCAAAAAATTTAAAAAAAAATTTTTTTTTTAAATAAAAAAGACCCTCTCTGCTTCTCTCCTCATCTTTCTTTGACATCTGTTGAGTGTCGCAAATGGAACAGACATGACATGGCACACTGTGGATACAAACGAGAATGGAATAGACTTGTTCCTTAATGTTTAGAGAGCTAATAGTGATTCTAATGACTCGAGTAAATGTCAATTTAGTATTCTGACAAATCAAAAGAAATGTGAATAACTTACTATAACACTGGATACAAACTTGATCTAAGATATTTAAAAACTTGGGTGTTAATGGTGGCAGAGGTTCTAGATGGATTCTTTTGAAGTCTTCAGGACAGTCCTTCTTTAGATGACCCTCTCGTTTGCATAAGCTGCACACCACCATAGGAGACTGCAGGAATATGGCAAAGCAAAACAAGACTTAACACTTTATTTGCCAAATAAAGGAGTCTGGAATCATTTTTTAAAAGTACATAGTCTCCTATTCAGTTTCCAAAGGAAACAAAAATATAACATGCATCCATTCAAATGATCTGAGAAATGGGGACATCCTAGGTATTCTTAGGAGAACAAAGTAGTTATTTTCACTACTCATAGCCTTCCCTTCCTCTGCTAATTCCCATGAGTCTTAAGGAGGAAAGTGGACCAAGCAGTCGTATCAGAATGAAAGGCCAACTTGTTAAACACTACCAAACTAGGAAAACTCCTAGTATATAAAAATTGAAATTACATGCATTCAAATTGCTTAAAATCTCCTAGTTCTATGTCTAGTAGTGGTACTGATTACCTTGCCTTTGGTGAAGATAAGTTTACTGAATTCATAAAAAAAATCAGACTGATCCACAGGTGAATTTTCTTCACACACATTTTCTTCCTTAAGACTTATTTTGTTAAGTTCCACTAGCAGAGCTCCATCTACATGTTTCCCACAATCTTTCACATCTTCATACTTAGCAGGCTCGCCTAACTCATAATCCTCTTCAGATAGGGCATCCTCATCCCCTGACCCAGTGTACGTGTTGTCTAACTCATCTTCGTTAGCCATGCCATCTTCATCTTCCCTTTGGTTAATGGTGAGCCTAGGTTCTTCTTCCTCCTCTTCTTCATCCTCCTCCTCCTCTTCATCAGAGGGAATCATTTCTGATGCCTGGCCCTGTACTGAGTAGGTAAAGTGGTTTAGAGAGTCTTCTAGTTCCTCAGTACCTTCTATACTTTCTCCATCAAGATCAACTTTGTCATTTAAAGTAGCAAGTCCATCACACTCTTTAGCTGTGGGATTTTGGAAGCCTTCTAAATCCAAAGGGCTGTCTGACTCATTATTACATGTGCTGCCACAGATGACACGCTCCCCATGTTTCTGATCAACAGTAAACAGATGCTTGCCCTTCCTTCCAATTTTCTCTTTCTCATTTTTCCTTCCTGTTTCTTGATGGTGTACTTTATCAACCTCGTAATCATCACAGTTAACATTTGCCTGGATACAGTCTGAGTTTTCGGGGTGGACATTGATGTGTTCATTTCCCATTTCTTCTGTTGGTGGGATTCCGAAGCCGTCAGCAGTCTCCTTAAGAGTAACTGGCTGTACCTTACAGGTATTTGCAGCTGAACTGGCAGCACCAGGACCTTGAGACAAAACTGAGTTTTTGAGTTTATCATCTTTTGCTTGTATATCTGGATTATGATTTACTACTTCTTTAGAATGTTGTGAAATACATGTTACTGCATTCAGGGGCTTTGGAAGGCTGGATTTTGTAATTTTGTGTGGAAGAGCAAAATACTTGTATGTTGTCCTTAAACAATGAAGTATATATTCAAATACAGGTTGACTATTTAGGGTCCTTGCCACATTTCTTTTAACAGAATAGGGATCTGTAATAAAAAAAAAAGAAAGAAAAAAATCCATGTCTTCATATACTACATTTCATGTTTTAAAAATTAGCCTCCTGCAGCTAAAAACAGACAACAAACAACAGTAAAATTTATCTTTTACTTTATAGGCTTTAAAAAAAAAAAACTGGGGGTGGAAAGTAAGAAAATAGAGTTTAAGAACAAAAAGCAGTATTTTCTGAAACATCTACTCTATGAAGGGAACCCATTCTGTTCAGAACCAGTACCCCTTCTCCCTATTGTGCTCTGTGACTGTGGAGGTAGAAAAGATGTTATCAGCATGGCTCTCAGGCCCTCGGGAAGGAAGATCTTCCCACCAGGCTCTGCTGCTGAGTGCTCTGCCTCCCCACTCAGCCAGGCCCTGCGGTTTATCGAGCTTACCTCCACTCTTCTGCCCTGGGAAGCCCCATCACTGAATTGGCTGGACTGAATTTCAGGGGCGAGAGGGAGGCACCAGGAGGAGACACCACTTCTCTCAATCTTTTCTCCTCCCCTAGAACTCCAGCAGGTTAGGCAATTGGCCAGAAGAGCTGAGCCAGAGAAACTGCAGGGGAGGGTTTAAAAATGTGAGATCCCCATGACTGCACACAGAATTTATGCAAAATGCAAAAAACCCTCTTATGCAACATAAAGCTTGAAAAAAAATCAAGCAAAAATAAGAGAATTCCATTTAGGAGGTTCTTTAAATTATTTAAAGGAGGAGAATTAAGATTTCTAGAGGGGCTTCAACCTCCTGACTTTGCAAAGCTGAGAAGATCTAGTCCATTTAATGATGTCTACAGGGCACATCAGTGTATCTTTGATAAAGTGATTTCAGTTAAATGAGCCTTCACTAAAAATGTGTTTTTATGAATTAAGTTCTAAATGTTACTGCAGATACGTCAAAAACAACTACTCATTCTCTCTACTGGAGAGGAATCCAGTGGAGAATGACATTTTTGACGAGAAAATCGTCCTCATCTTTGCAAAACTAAACAACTTCAACAATTGACAAAAGGACTGCATTTAACGGTAAAGAGGAAAGGGGGATTTACACATCACTTTGAAAAACATATTTTAGGCATTTAAGTGGTTAAGCAATCTACAAAGAAAGCAAGGACTCAGCCAGCCAATATTCAAGTTTTTATACTTTAAAAACCCAGGGTGAACAGTTTGATTCCTTGAAATGACCCACTGTAACACATGCAAGATTCTAACTATTTATTTCCCTTTGAGGGCAGGCATACCTTACTTGTAGGAGCTGAAAAGAGACTGAAATAAAAAGCATGCTATTAGACTGGTACCAAAAAAAAAAAAAAAAAAAAAAAAAAAAAAGTGGGGGTGGTGGGAGGGAATTAAAGATAAACACTTTGAGATACCTTCAATGGCAATGCGCTTCTTGGGCCAGTCCTTCAATTCCCGAGATACCAATTCTTTGACACGAATACTTATCACTAAATCAGCCAAATTAAATTCTAAAGCATAGAATCGAAGCAATTCCACCCAGAGCTGCCCAACTGGTACTGAAGGCTGGTGTTTCATATCCAATATTAATGACACCTATTAATAGCAAAGAGAAATATACAGGTTATTTCTGATGTAAGCATAATCTGGAAAATTAAAGATCATTCAAACATCAAATTTAAAAAATCTGGAAAACCTTAGCAAAGATATAAACCTGACAATGCATCTAGATAAATCAATTCTAACTTCTATTTTGTTTGTAGTAAAATAGCATTACTTCACTGCACTATTAGGATTAGAATATGCTATAATCCAGTCATTACCACAGGAATAGACAGGTTCAATTTTATTTAACCAGACAGCGCTCCTAATTTTGAACTGTTAATAACAGGTGGAGAGGACTGTGCATGGGTTGCTAATATTCTCAGCACTGAACTCTTCCTGTTACTGCTGCTGGAGGCACCTTTATAGTCACAGACACACAAAAATGGACAATAGCTAAAGGCATAGAGAAAAAGGAAAAACACTCCTCTCACTGCCCTGGGAAGCTGTATAAGCACACTGACTCTGTCAGTGGCAAATGATTTTAAAGTCAAATAACTCTTGCCATCAGAAATTGACACTAGTTTTATACTTATAGACTTCTGATACCTCGGAACATAATTGCGTTGTAATATATTAGAAAATACGTATTACTTAGGATAGGGGAAAATATGGGCCCAAATAGATTCTGCCACGTCATAGTTCTTAATTGCTCTGTGACTTAGCTTCTTCATTCTCAGACTGGTAGCACAGCACAGTGGCTAAGAAGATTGGTTTTGGAATTGGGACAATCTTAGATTTGAAATCCAAACTCTGCCATGTACTAGCCGTGTATGAGCCGGGTCAAAGTCTATAATCTGTCTAAGCTTGGGTTTCCTCATCTGAAAAATGGGGATAACAGTACCCACCTCATAGGGTTGTTGGGAGGACTGAATGAGATAGTGTCTGTAAAGTGCTTAGCACAGTGCCTGGCACACAGTGTTCAAAAAATGGTCGCTATCATTATCTGCAGAGTAGGGATGATACCACCTATAACACAGGATAGTGATGAGGATTAAATCAGAAACAAGGGAAATCATCTGGCAAACTTGGTTGCTCTCTGTATTTTTTCACGTAGGTATAGCCTTTTTAAGTTCAAAAAAATCCATATATCACTGAAACACAATGTCACAACTGTAAGATGCTCTCAAGAGGTAATCTAGCCCAACTTCTGTATGTTACAAAAGAAGAAACTGAAGCCCCACAAGTTTCCATGGCTTGTCAGAAGGTTGCACTGCCAGCAGTGGCTGAATGAGAACAATGTTTCAATGTCTCCTGATCTCAGTACACTGCACACCAAATGCAACCTCATAATGTCTGCAGTTCACTTTATTTCAGAAGTGGCAGCATGATTAACCTTTCCAAATAACATAAAAATGTAAAAATAAAGCGTTAACTGGATTTACAGCAATAGCTTTTCCTATAATTCACATTGAAAAAAGTAATTTCCTCTAAGGTGCACAAATTTGTCTTCAATCATACTTTATTATATTAAGCTTCAAAACCAGTGGTATATTTTTCTCAACCACAAAGGTTCTGTCAAGTAATATAAAGTCACATGGTGGCTTTACAAAGCAGAATTGATTAAAAATGCAAGTTGTCTAGGTCCCAAACACTATAGTTTGAGGACACAAAAAAATATCCCAGAAATTGTAAGTGTAACATTTTACCTCTTCATCCATAACATTATTACAAAGGATTTTTAAGCATCTCACTGAAATGACTTGATAATACCATAACATGAAACTGGAGAGACCTTTGAAATATCTAGACTACAGGTACTTAAGCTGGTTTCCTTTAAAGCAGAAACATTTTCTTTTTCAAATAAGAATAGCAGCTAACATTTACTGAGTGCTCACCACATGCTTGGCACTGGGTTAAGCATTCTGTAAGTGACCCTATGAGAGGGTACCAATATTATCCCCATGAGTAGGGAGGAAACTGGTGCTTGGGAAAGGCTAAGTCACTTGCCCAAGGATACACAGCTGGGAAGTGGGAGAGCTGGGATACAAACTCACATATTCTGGCTCCACAGTCTATACTTTTATTCACTACAGAAACTCCAAATAGGAAACAGATAAAAGTGGTTCTGGTGGCAGCAGGGGTAGGGTGGTACCACCACTCTCCTCTTCCTCCCAGTGTTCAAGAATTCTAGAAACCACAACTGGAAAATCTGTGATTCACCACTAACTCCTCATTTTAGGCATGAGTAAAACATGAACTGGAGGAGTGACATGACTTGTTTGTATAGAGCTGGGATTCGAATCCAAGAATTCTATAGATATTATTGTCATTTTACCCCATTTAATGGGAAGATCAGGGGCCTTTCACCTATTTGGGAGAGAATCTTATTCTTATTACTAGGATAATGACATTGCAGAGATCTTCGTTTGAAATTCTAATGGATATAAATTCCCCTGCCCACCTCCAACAGTATGGGACCAGTACATTAAATCATATAAGCATTCACTGTTATTTTAGTAACTGAAAGTTAGTTAACCTTTCATACATTTAAACCTCATAATACCAACTAAGACTAAGCTCTTTGAGCATAGATAAGGATTTACCTTTGAATTCTGAGTCTCTTTCAAAGGACCCAGCACAAAGAAACTACATATATAACTGCAGATTTAGTGATCTAATTTTTTTTAACTTTTCTCATTATTTGTCTTTTCAAGGTACTAAATAGACTGGCAAATGAAAGAGCCGTGAAATAGTAAAGATAGTTAAGGAAAGAAGACAAGACTAATTAACCCACAAACTTCACAACTGACAACTGAAATTGACAACCAGAAACAAAAGAGAACAGACCTGTCCCCTTTTAATCGGCATTTCTCTTGGTGCCTCTTCTTTTGATGAGTCTGTGTCTCCTGCAGCACTGTCACTATATTCCCAGATCACAACATCTTTTTCAATGCCTTTAAGGTTGAAATTCCCTAGTTTGCTTAGTGAGAATCCTTCAATCTAGGAAAAATCAGACACATACTAAAATAAGATAAAGTAATTTTATATCAAACATGGCCTACTAATCTTGGAAGAAATGGAAAAGCATACTTGTAGTTCATTGAAAATACAAAAGATATAATTTATGGAATATCACAGAGACATCTATAAATTTAAAAATATTTTTACAAGTAAAAAAACAAGGTTTTGATTTGCAGAAACAATGGTGACTTTGTGAAATAATTGTTCAGTAAATATTCTAAGAGTAGGCAAAGTGGCCTAGTGGCTGAGGTCATGGGTTCTGAAGTAAAACTGCCTGGTCTCAAATCTCAGCTCCTTTGTATACTAGCTGTACAACCTTGGGTAAGGTACTTAACTCTCTGTAGGCCTCAGGTTCCTTTAAAAAGGGATAACACTAGGACTTCCTCCATGGGATGGTTATGATACGAAAAAATGACCATAAGGCACTCAGAGAGAGACAGTACCTGCTTGTAGCATAAAGCACATAGTAGCTGCTTAATAAATATAAGACAACTATATTGTTAGAAAATGAAATTTAAAAACTAGATCCAACTAATTAGAAAATAATTTTAAATATCATTAATTCTGATTATGCTGGACATTTCCAAAATAAATTTTATGTGCTATTAATGAATTTTAATGCAAAAGAAAATGGTCTGGCTGAAAAGGCTTGCGAAATAAACAGAGCCGAACAGGTTTTTTCATTGTATAATGAGATTTAATCTCAGCCTTTAAAACAGGTAAATGAACAAAGTAATACGGGATGAGGAATGAAGTACAGATGTGGCCTCACATTTCCCAAATGTATTTTTATACTAAATGGACTACTTCATTGGTTTAGAAGAGAGTGATCCTTCCAAAATGTTAAGACATCATGTCACTTTCCTGTTCATAGTGGTTTCCTTCTCACTCTAGATGAAATGCAGTCCTTTCCAGGGCCTGCATAACCTGGCCCTTTTTTACTTCTCTGATCCTTCTTCTATCTTCGTGGCTCAGAGATGACACCTGGTATTCCCTTGCTTAAAATGCTCTTCTCCCTAACAAAGTGAGGGAGGATATGGCTCACTTTATTCTTCCTCACTTTATTTAGTGCTGCTCAAATGTTTTCTCTAAGGAGCTCCCCATTTATCATTCTCTGTCCTCCTTATCCTGGTTTATTTTTCCTCAGAGAAATTACTACCACTGCATATGTATTTATTAGTCTCTTGCCCCTATTGGATGTACAAATTTGAGGAGGCAAGAATTGTGTTTTGTTCGCCACTTCTTTTTTTCTTTCTTTCTTTTTTTTTTCCCTGAGATGGTCTCACTCTGTTGCCCAGGCTGGAGCGCAGTGGAGCAATCTTGGCTCACTGCAACCTCCACCTCCCACGTTGAAGTGATTCTCCTGCCTCAGTAGCTGGGATTACAGGTGCCTGCCACCATGCCCAGCTAATTTTTGTATTTTTTTTTTTTTTTTTTTTTTTTTTTTTTTTTTTTTTTTTAGTAGAGATGGGGTTTCACCATGTTGGCCAGGCTGGTCTCGAACTCCTGACCTAAAGTGATCCACCTGCCTTGGCCTCCCAAAGTGCTGGGATTACAGGTATGAGCCACTGCCCCCGGGCCCTGTTTACTACTTCTAACCCTAACAACCAGAATAGTGCCTGGCCATGGTAACTGCTCAGTAAAGAGTTGCTGACAGACTGAACTAGTCTTCCACAGAAAACACTTTGGAAAATATTAGGCGTGGTGACTGTTTCTTAATTGGATGTATGTATTCAATATTTTTCTCAACTGGGTAGATTGCCTTTTTGTTTAGGTAGTGATGTTTTCTGAAGAGCTGCAGTTTTAGAATTCAACAAAGTTTGATTTCTTATGTTTTTCTTTATTGATACGGTTTATGCTTTAGTATTTTAAGAAATCCTTGCTGCAAAGGTTTTTTCCTAAGTTTTCTTCTGGGAGTTTCAGAGTTTTTAACTTTTACATGTAGGTCTTTGACCTATTTTGATTTCCAGCTTTTTGAAGTAGACCTTTAGGTCACTGATTTTAGACCTTTCTCTTTGAATTTAAGCATTTAAATCTAAAACTTTCCCTATGCACACTATTTTAGCTACATCTGACAAATTTTATACATTTTTTTTTTTTTTTTTTTGAGATGGGGTCTTGCTCTGTTGTCTAGACTGGAGTGCAGTGGTGTGATCATAGCTCACTGCAGCCTCTACCTCCTCGGCTCAAGCAGTCCTCTCACTTCAGCCTCTTGAGTAGCTGGGACTAGGGTGTATGCCACTATGCTAAGATATATTTTTCTTATTATTTAGTTCAAAATATGTTCTAATTTCCCATTTGAATTCCCCTTTAATCCATGGAATCCTTTCAAATGTACTATGACTTCTTTTGAGAACCAGCATAGGCCAGGTGTGGTGGCTCATGCCTATAATCCTAGCACTCTGGGAGGCCGAGACAGAAGGATCACTTGAGCTCAGGAGTTTGAGACCAGCCTGGGCAACACAGTGAGACCTTGTCTTTTAAATTA
>NW_016107868.1:554133-590673 GCF_001604975.1 Cebus imitator
AAAAAAAAAAAAAAAAGGAACCAGAATATAGTCTATCTTGATCAATATACCATATGGACTCGAAAAAAATATGTATTCTGCAATTATTGGGTATAGTGTTTTATGAATATCACTTAGGAGGTTGGTAGTGTCTATCAGCTTATACTGTCTATACTGTGTGTTTAGCTAACACAGGCGTCAATTAATGAAAGCTGTTAAAAATCTTGTTGTCAGATGGTAGAAAAGATTCCATCACTTTTTACTTCATGTATTTCGGTGCTCTCTTAATAGGTGCAAACATTTATGATTGTTTTGTCTTTCCAATGAATTGACCCTACCCTAATAAAATGTCCTTTTTGTCTTTGGCATATTTTTTTGCTTGAAATCCATCTCATCTGATATTAACATAGCCTCTCTTGTATGGTTACAATTTACATCTTTTGCCATCCACTTACTTTTAACCTATATGTCTTTACATTTTAATTTATTTATTCTAGACAGAATTTAGTCTTACTTTTAAAATTCATTCTGAATGGGATCTAGTTAAACTTAAGAACTTCGCAGCAAAATAAACTATCAACAGAGTAAACAGAAAACCTACAGCATAGAAGACAATTTTGGTGAACATCTACCATCTATAAAGAACTTAAACAAGTTTAGAAGAAAAAAAGAAAAAATTCCATTAAAAAGTTTGGGCAAAGGGCATGAGCAGACACTTTTCTAAAGAAGACATACATGTGGCCAACAAGCATATGAAAAAAGCTCAACATCACTGATCATTAGAAAAATGCAAATCAAAATCACAACGAGATACCATCTTATACCAGTCAGAATGGTTACTATTAAAAAGGCAAAAATAACAGATGCTGGCAAGGTTGCAGAAAAAAGGGAACATTTTCCTCAAAGAGCTAAAGTAGAACTACCGTTCAACCTAGCAATCTCACTACTGAGTATATACCCAGAGGAACAGAAATCATTCTACCATAAAAGCACATGCATGTGAACATTCATTGCAACACTATTAACAATAGCAAAGATGTGGAATCAACCTAGATGCCTATCATTGATACATTGAATAAAGAAAATGTGGTACATATACACTGTAGAATTATTATACAGCCATAAAAAACCAAGATAATGACTTTTGCAGAAACATGGATGGAGCTGGAGGACGTTATCTTTAGCAAACTAGCATAGGAACAGAAAACAAAATGCCAAA
This sequence comes from Cebus imitator, assembly GCF_001604975.1. Classification (NCBI taxonomy): domain Eukaryota; kingdom Metazoa; phylum Chordata; class Mammalia; order Primates; family Cebidae; genus Cebus; species Cebus imitator. The sequence goes on from NW_016107868.1 coordinate 555,332, forward strand.
TACCACAAGTTCTCACTTATAAGTGGCAGCTAAATAATGATAATTCATGGACACAAAGAAGAGAACAATGGACACTGGGGCCTATTTGAGGGTGAAGGGTAGGAGGAAGGAAGAAGAGCAGAAAAAATAACTCTTGGGTTCCAGCCTTAGACTTGAGTGACAAAACAATCTGCCCAACAAACACCTGTGACACGAGTTTACCTGTACAACAAGCTGCAAGCATACCCTTGAGCCCGAAAGTTAAAAAAAATAAATTCTGGCAATCTATGCTTTTTAATGGGGATATTTAGTCTATCAATATTTAAGGTGATTATTGATATCACTGGTTTTAGGTCTAACATTAAACTGTTTTCTGTTTTTCCATTCAGACAAAATTTCCATTTGGTTCTTTTGATATTTCCTACTTCTCTAGCTAACATTTCCTGTCCACTTATTCCAAGTGTATTATTTCCTCTATCTTATGAAGCATAGCTATAACAACTGCTTTAATGTCTTTGACAGTTGCATCTGGGTCATCTTAGGATTTGCATCTGTTCATTTCCTTTTCCTTTGAGAGTAGGTCCCACTTTCACTCTTTCTATTTTGGATTGTATTCTAGACATTATAAATATTATAAAAATTCTGCCATCATTTATTTTACTCCAAAAAGTGATGTTTTTGTTTTAGGGGCAAGTAATTAATTTGTTAAGGCAAACTGGAAATTACCACACCTCAAGTAGATTGTGGTTCAGATCTTGGACCAGTTCTTTTAAGCCTTGGCTCCTAACTATAGGCTGCCCCACACAGGAGTGGTTTAGAAGTCTGGAGTTAATTTGGAAAAATTCTGTCATTAGTATTAAACTATTTCTTCGGCTCTTTTTTTTTCTTCTCCTCTTAGTATTCCCATTATACATATGTTTCAACTTTGACTAATGGACCTGGTTCTTAGGTATTCTGTTCCTTTCTTCATTTCTTTTCCTCTTTATTTTTCAGTTTGAGAATTTTCTGTTGCCATCACTTCAAATTCACTGATTTTTCAGTCTAGTCTACTGATGAGCCCAACGGCATTGTTCATTTCTGTTACAAGTTTTTGGATTTCTAGTATTTCCTTTTAAATCTTTTTAGAGTTTCCAACTCTCAGCTTATATTATCCATTTATTTTTGCATGTTGTCCATTTTTTCCATTATGGCTTTTAGCATGTTAATCATTATTACTTTAAATTTCTGGTCTGACAATTTCAACATTTCTGTCATATCCAAGTTAAGTTCTGATACATGCTCTGTCTCTTCAAACTGTGCTTTTGCCTTTTAGCATGCTTTGTAATTTCTGTTGAAAGCTAGAGATGTACTGGGTAAACAGGCTTTTAGGGTGAGGTTTTGTGTTTATCTAGCTAGGGGTTAGGATGTTTACTGTTTTCTGCAGCTGCAGTGGCTGAAACTTCCTCTGGAGTCCTTGTTTTTGTCTCCTTTGTCGTCTCTATTTCCCTAAAGACTACCTAAAAAAAGGTCTGACACTTGTAGTTCAGACCTTATGATCCCTGGAGAGGGGAAACACTGTATTTTAAGATTAGGTCTCAGTCTTTTAGTGACCCTGTGCCCCTAGGCTGTGATCTAAGTATTTCCCAGTCCTCCTACTACCCACCCCTACTTAGATGAGACAGGAAGGCTAGAGGATGTGGAGTTAGGTACCTCCCTTCCCCTGGGTGGGTTAGGCTTCAGTGAACATGTACCCCTGGAGGGCAGGCTTTCATTAACAACAAAATGCTCTGGGCATTATTTCTAAATGGCTACTTTTCCTCTCATCCTGCCAGAAGTACTTGGGGACTTTTCTCAGCTTTACACCCTCAGAATTTGGTGAGATTCCTAATCCCACACAAAAGTCTAGGGAAGCCCTCCTAAGAACGGGATGAATTTTTAACTCTCAAGTATGTCTAAACTGACCCTTTGGAAATTTGTCATCTACACTTTAAATTTTTCTACCCTAGTATTGGCTTCAGTGGCAGGATTCTGTTCATTTGTTTAGTTTTTTCCTGTGAGGACTAGAGTGACAACTTCCAGGTTCCTTTCAGGCCAAACTAAACTGGTTCAGGAGTTGGCCAGAGATATCCTGAGTTTTTACACTCCGGGTTCTTCTTAAGGGTTCCATTTCTCTTCATTTTAAGAGTTCCACTTCTCTGTTATCTTTCTTTTCAGTTCCTCGTCTTATACCCCTTATCTTCTGATGGCCCTGGTTCCTCTGACCAGAAAGAGGACTGACTTTTGTTTGTTTTAAATCAGAGCTGCCTTTAGGGGTAGAGCTACAGAAAAACAGGTGACTCATTCTGTGTTTGTCATTTGCTCCAAGTTTTGACTCCTCTCCCAAGCCTGTTTGGATTTGTTCAGTCTGCAGGACATTCATGCTGTTGCTTCTGTATTTTGTTCAGAGTTTACAGTTGTTATTTGCAGAAAGATCACTTGATTAGGAGTTCACACTTCCACACCACAAGTAGAACTTGACATTCTACTGAAGGAGAAAACAACTAACATTTTCTCCTTCCTTGCTTCAGGAGTTTTACATTCATTATCTCATTTAAGGTACAGAATGACAGTGAGGCTCAGAGATTAAATAACTCACTCAAGGTCACAAGGATGTGAGTGGTAAAACCAAGATCAGTTCCAGGGCTGTTAAACTTTAAAACTATCCTTTCTTTCTACTATATTATCTGGCATCTCTAAAGTATCAATATCTGCTAAAGACTAGGTTTGTATAATATAAAATTATTCTTCATTCACAACTCACTATAATTAACTTCAATCACATCAAGATTTAATGACAATAAAATGGGAATTCTGATCGGGAGTAAAGGTTGGAGAGGATTGGAGTCTCCAACATGGAAGAGATCTCAGTAGGTTGAGACAGAATGACTAAAAGATTTTTGAAGGCCAGGCATGGTGGCTCACCCCTGTAATCCCAGCACTTTGGGAGGCCCAGACAGGTAGATCAGGAGGTCAGGAGATTGAGACCATGCTGGCTAACACGATGAAATCCCATTTCTACTAAAAATACAACAAAATTAGCTGGGTGTGGCAGTGGGCGCCTGTAGTCCCAGCTACTCGGAAGGCTGAGGCAGAAGAATTGCTTGAACCCAGGAGGCGGAGGTTGCAGTGGGCAGAGATCGCACCACTGCACTCCAGCCTGGGTGACAGAGCAAGACTCCGTCTCAAAAAAAAAAAAAAAAAGATTTTTGAAACGACAGATCAGGGCACACAGGCACAAAACATTAAACTTCTTTACAGGGAATTTGGTCTTGTCCATCTTTGTATTCCCTTCAGGGAGTACTACAATGACTAGTAAACACAGTGCTTTAAATATTTTGAAGGAGTTAACGTGTAAATACTTTCAAGTACATAATTATGAGGACCTCATTGGATTTTCTGCAGAAATAATATATCATTGGATTTTCTGCAGAAATAATCTATGTAAAATATCTAGCATAAATAAGGTATTTAATATTTGCTCCTTTCTCTTCACTCCCTAACTAGTTTAAAATGCTGAAAATGGCAGGTTCATTTTGGTTCAAGTGGTAGTGTGCCTTAATGGATCCAATTATTTCAATCCAGTGTTTGATCACCACATACCTGCTTTTGTCATTAAATTTTGAATAAACAAATAATTGAATCAAAATCAAATTCGGTATCACTTAATTTCCAGCATCACTGACAAGAAAATAATATGCTGGCCGTAGAAAGGGGTATCCACACTACCCTGAAAAATCCTTAGGAGAATCTCATCACCAGAAGAGCTTTTTCTTTTCCCTTCATTCTCATGCTAATGACAGATGACTACTTAGAGAAGATCAAGACACAGGAAAAAGCAGATCTCACTCAGTAAGACAGTAGTGAGCAACTCAACTTATCCAACCTGTTCCAGGGCTTTTTTAGGTGCAGGGGGGTCCAACTGGTTTGATACTTTCCTAAATTCCTGTCTCTCTTAGATCAAGGTGAAAGGAAAACTTCAAAGACTTTCCAGATTCCCACTTGGGTGTGCTGGAAAGAGTTATTTATCAACTAAAGGCTGATTTTGTTCTCTTGCTCTTTTTTCTACCAGGACAGAGGTCTGGTAGAGATACCCTCTTGTGGCTCTGAATTCTCTCATTTCAATATCACAGGTACAAAAAGAACTACCTTTAGGTTACTAGGATACACAACATGCTATAATCCTTTATGCCAGGATAGTTTTATAAGTGGCTTATTCTACTTCAGTCTTTATTCCCAGGGCCTGGTAGATAGAAGTCCCTCCTTAATCTCAGCTTATTAAGGAAAAAATTATCTTTAAATATATTTTTTGATGTGTCCCCATTGTTGAGAACCCCTTAAATAATTAGAGAAACCTGTATGCATTAAGAAAAGTAGTTAAAATAGCCAATGTGTCAAAGTAAGCTTTTCTCTAAGGGGTCTTTCTACAAAATGGGAGTCTTTCTACACATAAAAATATATCAAGGTAATACCAAGGGATTAAAAATAAGGTTTCTAAGAGGATGAGCTAATTATCATTTTCACTCTTTCAGATGGTCTCTTCTTAAATCTTATTTGAACAAATCAACTCAACATTAATTTATCCAGAAAGACTGATCATATGAATTCTAATTCATCTTAAAAATGTCAAAATATTATTCAAGAGATGACTATTAGGTTCTGCATCTTGTGGTACAGGTAGCAATCTCAATGTTTATGTATTTTTTTGTTTTATAGGTTATGGGGAGAAATAGATTAGAAACAGAAAGGAAGTTACAGTGAACCAAATGCTTCCCACAGTCTGTCTGTCTGAAGGTGATAGGTAAATTCAAGTATCAATTTAGAAAACCGTACCCAAAAAAATAATGTATTAAATGGTAAATTTCATACAGGGTCACAGTCTCTTGTTCATCTCAGGACCATATATATTTCAAAAATTAAGAGATTTTGCAGTCTAGAAAGGTAATAATATCCCTAAGCAGGTTACAGGTCAGCATATGGAAATCAAAGACATTAATATTTCAGCAGTGAAAGGTATGAATATTCACACTAATAGAATAAATAAAACCATGTCAGTTCTGGTTAGGTGTCTAGATTTTGAAATTATGCAAAACTTGTATCAAATTCAGTTCAGATATATAAGCAAAAAAAAGTTTTATACCCATGATCCTAGATATACAGGCAAAAGGGGTTCTTTCCTCTGCTGAAGAAAGAAAATGGCCATAAGGGCAAACACATAAGGTGGCAGACCTCCTTCTTCAGGGCGATCTATACTGCAAAGCTACAAACAAGAGAAAAAAAGGTTAAGCATTCTTTTTGCATGAATTTGTCATTTACCCGATTTGGCCTAAAACCTGTAACTTCATTCTTATTACATGATTTATGGTAATTCTTTGGATGAAAATAGCAGTTATAAAATATACAAGTTCCTTATTTATATATAAAACTTCCTTTTGCAGCAACCACATATTGTGGTTTTAAGTCATAGTTTCAATTTTGAATATTTAATCCTGTTAACCATACTCACTCATGGACAGCCCTAAAGTATTATTTCCCATTTTATTTTTTTGATATCCATGGTAAATTCATTCATTTGGTTAGAACATATGTTAATGAATTAAAAATGACTATTCACTTGCAAATGTAAGCCAGTTCGATGGTTCTCTTACCCTAACCTATAGCCTTGATAATGCATGCTTTGGTCACAAAGGTTGATACAGGAAGAGAACATGGACAAACTCATCATCACTAATAGAAAAAACAGCTAAAAAGGCACATTCTACTTAGTGAAGAAGCAGGAGGTGGTTTTCAAAGGATAGTATATTCCAATTATCATTTACCTAGTGAAGAGTGGGACATCGTTTGTTCATTCGGGATTCAAGAAACAGGAACTATCTATTGTTATTGATATACCTGAATCAGTAAAGCTTTTGCTTTTCTCTAAAAGCACATACACAGAATTTCAATTTTATAATCATGATTCAAACTTACATTTGGTGGAATGTTAAATGTTCTACTGTTTGAGTATTTTAATTGGAATATTATATTTAAAACATTATGGAAATGTAAATAAGATCAAAGAGTATCTTCTATTTTCTGCAGTCTCTGTGTATGTTACTGGATATGATATGAGAAGCTTTATCTCAGCTTTTCTGTGCCTAACAACCACTGTGGTAAACTAGTTAAAATGTAAATCCCTGGGCCTTAACCTCTGAGATTTGACCCACAAATCTGATTTTTAATAAGCACTATAAATCATTTTGATCTTTTGAGCAATACTGTTAAAGTGAAACACTGACTCTTCCGTCTGTACATGTTTCTGTTGCAAAATTTAGATGCCTTTCTCCTTTTGATGTCTATAAATATGCATTTAAACATTGAAGATTAAATTAAGTAAAAATCAAAGCATGCTGCTTATACATATGTAGAATGTATTCATGCATTTAAAGAACTCAAGCTTACCTTTGCCCAGTACCTAAAGGCAATCACCAAAGGAATCAGCTTTGGTTCTAGTTTTCCAAGGGCAGTTAAATGCTCTGTTGTCAAACAAGCATTTTCATTTCCCGCGCTCACTTTACAAAGAAGACCACTGGTGAGAGGTAGAGGATAAGAATGGGAAAGAAAAAAAGAAAAAAGTGTTATACAGGTCTTAAAAGTATCTTTTATGCCAACAACTAATATACACGGATAATAAATACTTCAAAAATAAAAAAATCTTAAAAGTTAAACTCACTACATCTTTATGAGTCATTTAAGAAATTGAATTTTCTTTACAAGAAAGATATTGTAGCTATTTCTGAATAAACTTTACTTTTTGGGACTACAATTTTGTGTTTTCAAATATTAAAATTATTTTTTTTGGAAAACATTATAAAATGTTTCAAATGGGAGCATCATTCATCTCTGTAACAATACAAGAGTGTTTTCCCAAGAGTTGGAGGAATCTGCCTAAATGAAGAATCATTACAGCCTATAAATCACCCATTTACAGTAGTGACGGTAATACTTTCACATAGAGGGAGAGAGAGATAAACTGGAAAGGTCACACTGTTAACTCAGCACTGCCATAAATGTTGCTGAAAAGGATGGCAAATACAGGTGATTACAGCAGGTAACTATTTAATAAGGCTGTTTTTTAACGAGTTGAAATGGACTGAAATGTTTCCTTCCTTTATTTTTTCTTTTAAGTCATTTTATTATTTTTAAAATAAGATTTTCCCCTTTTACATCAAATGCCAAAAGTATAGGGAGAATGTTAGTAGGAACCATATGTGATAACCAAATAAAAAGCTTATAATTCTAGAAATTGGACATTAAGATTTAGTAAAGTATTTGTGCTTTTGGCAAATCGATAGTTAATAAATAAACAGTTTAAAGAAATGAGACCTTTGCTTTTCTCTGCACACCACCACTGGCACCCTAGCATGGAAGTCTGCATCAACATCAACAAAGGAGTCTGAGGAAAGAAGAAAAAAAAATACGAAGTGGGTTAATTAAAGCTTTGTTTAAAAGCAGAACCAGATAAAGTACAAGTACCAGTTGTGCCTTAGCTGTTGAGTCTTTTGAATGACCACTACCAAATAAAGCTCTGAAATGACTTGAAAAGGAAAAAGTATTATATTTAAAAATCAAGTTATCACATTAATATAAAATCCTTAGTTTGCAAATGAATGTTTCATGAGAAGTGACTACATCATTGGATCAGAAAATTCAAATGTTACATGGATAACAATTAGAACTACAGATAATACACTTAAAAACAAAGTTGCTGCAAAAGGTACTAAAATGTTCAGTGTTAAAATATGTATCGATTGAAGAAAAAATTTAACTAGAACAAGGAAGATGGGGATGACTAATCCAAGAGATGACAGTTTCTTGAGGCCTATGTAAAAAACAAAAAGCCATAAAGCCCCAAGCTGGACGTTATATTAGACAACTGATAAACCTAAATGGGCACAAATCTGCGGATTCACTAATTAGGGTTGGGTCACACCTATTCACTGTTGGTAAAATAGTGATTTTAACCATTGATAAAAGCAGATTATCCTTTGGCTTTACTCTCAAGAGTACATTTTACATATTTTGCATTTCTTAGTCACATCTAGGACTCATTTAATCTTTAAAAATAGTGATGATGTCATCAAGCTAAAAGCTTTACTTATGAAATGGTTATTCTGCATAGCAGAACTACTAACAGTACTCTAGTTAATAATTCCTGGGCATTTCCCTTGTTTTTTACTTTGGATATTACCCATATAAATAATTTTTAAAACATGCCTTGCTATTTTTAAAGTTTGAGAAATAAGATATATCCAAATTTAGACAACATAAAAATTTTAAAATGTGGAATTTAGCCTTACCACTGTTCTTTAAACATTCTTGAACAAGTAAGAGGACATCTGGCTGAGACATCTAGGAAATAAATCAACGAATACATGAAATTATTCCTAAGTGATTTTGCTTCACTGATATAATAGAGTCATCTGACTGAAGTTCCCCAAGCTCCTTTCTAAATGAGAAATACACATTGCTACCCGAGTAAAGAAACTACTTACTATGCTGTGTGCATATGTCAGTCAAAGACAGATCAACACCAAATGTGGATGAATGTGGGCAAGAGACCTACTACACCATTAACATCTCATGAACTAATTATTGAGGTAACCTGCCTCTCAGCAAGTCTCAAAGTGGTAGCTGGAAATCTGTCAAACTGCTATTACCTCTCACTCTAATACCACTGCAACAGATAGCTTACTGGTCCTGGAGTCAGTCTCGCCTTTCTTTTTAAAATCCTTGTTTCGCATTGGAACCAGAACCATTTAAAATCATAAACTGTATCCTTACAACTCTCAATGACTTCTTACTACCCTTAAATCAAAACCAAATTCTCTACCACGGACTACACTATTCTGCAAGTCCGGCCCAGCCTACCTCTCCATCCTAATTCTCAGTTTTCTCGGTCTCTTTACCACACTTATACAACCTTTCTTTTAGCTCCTTGAATATGCCAAACTCTTTATTGTTTTAGGGTATTTGCAAATGCTGCCCACTTTGCCTGAAACTCTTTTCCTCCCCACCCCTAGCGTTTTCCCCTCTCCCACAGACTCCTTTTCAACTTTTAGAACTCAGCTTAAATGTTCCCTCTTTAAAGAGGCCTTCATGACTGCTGTATCTCTGCCCAGCCCTTGTCCTTTTTCTATCCCTGAACCTTGTTTACCTGCACAGCTCTCACTATAATTACAAGGTAATTACTTATCTCCTTTACTAGATGAGTTCCATAAAGAGGAACTATCTTTGTTTTGTCCTTTATAACTCAGTATGTCTGCCACACAAATGGGATTAGTGAATATTTGCTAAATGAATTAATGACACCAGATCAAAATAACTGCTTTGGCTGGTAAATCACCGATCAGAATTTAAAGTTTAAAAAACGATAAGATCTATTGGGTAGCTTACCAGGTAGCTATAGGAGTCAGGCATAGCAAGTTTTAAAAAATAGTAAGATCTACTGGGTAGCTTACCAGGTAGCTACAGCAGTCAGGTATAGCAAGAGGAGAGAGGTTATGAAATAGAACCTCTGGGGCCCCAGAATCTGGATTGTTTTTTGAGAGAGATGGGGCTGGCCAGGCTGGTCATGAACTCCTGGCGTCAAGTAATCCTCTGACCCTCAGCCTCCGGAGTAGCTGGGAAGAGAGGGTTAAACCACTGCGCCCAGTTCACAATCCGGATTTTTAACAAGCAACCCAAGTAACTGCAAACAGATCATCTATAAACAAGCCTGTGGGAACTACTGGTAGAGAAATGGATAATTTACTAAAGTGCCCTTCAGGTTTTTTGTTTGTTTGTTTGTTTTTTTAAGAGATAGGGTCTCACTATGTTACCCAAGCTGGAATGCAGCAGCAATTCTCAAGTGCAGTCACAGCTCACTACAGCTTCAAACTCTGGGCTCATGATCACCCCGCCTCAGCCTCCAGAGTAGCTGGGACTGCAGGACTGTACCACCGTGCCCAGCTACATTCCAGTTTTAAAATTCTAAGTCATAAACATACTTTTCAATCATGTTTAAACCAGAAATCCAAGATAAGTGTGATTCTTTAAAAGCGTAACTACTTCAACAAAATAAGTATACAAAAAGAGGAAATTCCAGAGATAATTAAGCTTTCAGATCATAAATCTTTAAATATCTACACTGTTTAAAATCTGAATTCCCTTCCTGCCATTGGAAAGTTGATTTTATCAAGAAAATTTATTGTAACAGAAAAAAGTAAAAGTAACAGAACCTAAATATCCCCATTAGGTGCACATGGTTGGAAAACCAGTGTTGGAAGTATGAAAGATCTACAGAGTAAAATAAGCATAAAAATTTGCAGGGTATTTTTTTTTTTTTTTAAAAAGACTCTGAAACTGAAGGCAAGTGGATGCTGTCATTACACTTAAAATATATTCATAGACAGTTTACATTTGCAATAAAGAATTTCTATACCACTCTCAAAATGCCAACATTTCATTTTGTACTTACAATGGCTGGAAATTGGATGTCAATGTTCACATCTGAATTTTTGAAACCCAATCTGCTACAGGATGACCCATATAATCTTAGCGAACAATCTAAAAATAAATAAATGAAAGTTATAAATGTAGAATTTCTCAAAAGTTATAACAACGAACAGCTATTTCAGAAACAGAACCATTAGTTAAAATTACACACAAAAGCAAACTTGTATTCAAGACTGGCATAAACCAAGGACAGGAATAGGTGGCTCTTTGCTCTTCACTTAATCAATCACGGAAGGCTACATCAGCTATGATTTAGCTTAACAGCCATTCTTCATGTCAGTTGTAAAATGTCAAACTGCTACATTATCAGGTTCACAGTTTATGAAGAAAATACTATTTGAAATTTTTTAAATGTGCCAGTTGAAAAAGGGTGCCTTTGTTTCAGATTATAAACCTGGTAGTATATTCAAGAGCTAATGAAACATTTCTTTTCACCTTTTAGAATGCACACATAGGTGTAATTTGCTATAAAGAGGTTTTATTAAAACAATAATAAAATAATCTTTTGGCATATTTAATATGAAATTTTCATTACATTATGAACAAAAAGCATTTGTTATAACATAATCTCTATCAGATAAACTTTTGAAGAATAATTACAACATCACTGATATAATTTAAAATGCTAGGCAGCACACACTTCACTCTTCAGAGGAAGATGTGCATTTATGTGTACTACCTGTATATATGGCATTTATTTTCAATGTTTTACTATGATGCCAAAATAGTATCCTTTCTCATTAGAGATTGGTTGTTTTGTTTAAGGTTTGCTAAAATTCAAGTGATTTCCTTGGGTTTCAGCAGTTTTCCACAACAAAGTACATTCATTTTTACTTGAAACTCTAAAGCAAAAATCATCAAAGTTACAATTGACTTTTCAGGAGATACTTATATAATAAAATGAGTAGATTATTTTCCCTTATTCTTATGAAAGTACATATATTACAAATACTATATGTATGCTCTTTCAGGAGAGCAAATGGTTTTAAGGTTTATAAGGTGACAAATATAAATAATGATTCCAACCCTAGCTGTGGATCAGAATCACTTGTTGAGCTTTGTAAAAACTGTTGTCTGCGGCTTCACAGATAATTCTGATGCACAGCAAGGATTGAGAATGATTAAGCTATTCCAACCATTTACCTAAACAGGAATGGCCAGTGGGGGCTGGGGGATGACATGGGGTGGGGTTTGTTGCTATCAAGGATTGACAGTAGTTGTGTCAGGCACTGACCATACCTAGCTTTAAATTTTCATAGTAATACACTCCAAACAGTTGTCCCCCCTCCCCATTATGCCAAGGATCTAAAGTTAAAAATAGGCAGAAGACAGACATAACTTGGAAAATCAATTCAACAGTACACAAAATCCATTACAAATTTCTTAAAACTAGTTTTGAAAGTTCATTTTAAATGTTGCAATTCTTTTAATAAAGTTAAAAAAATTTTTTTTTGAAATAAATAAACTGAAAATAATTTCAGGATACTTCTCTTGATTTTAACTCAAAATTTAGTGTCAATTTAGATGAGTAGAAAGGCAAACAAATATATACTGAACAGTCCCATAGTGCCCCAACAATATGTAGCATTCAACTTAACGTTCACACACACGGTAAAATTTATAATGGAAACAGGTTTACAATGGCAATGTATGTGAAAGTCCTTGTTACCTTGGGAAAAACCAGCGAAAACAAACCAAAAAAACCAGAAAACACAAGAGCTTCATGACATGGCAAATTATCTGGTGAAAATTACTACTGGTAGGAGAAATGAATGAGGTACTTTTAGGTACTTAAACAGAAAAAAGCAAACCTAGAAAATACCTGGTAACTTGTGTTGAAACACATTTTCCATGATACGTTTGATTTCTAGCCTCTGTTCCAAGTTCTCACTGTGTAAGCCAAATTCCTGTACTACTTTGTCAATGGCAATGCCAACTGCATTTATCTGGGAGGGTGTTGGTGGGGGTAACGTAGTGAGCAACTCTTCCTCTTGCTTCTCCTTTTAAGATCAAATGTTGAAATTAAAAATGACTTACAGTTTTTAACCTTCTACCATTCACAAAGACAATAAGGCCCTACAGAGTTTTCTTTTTCTTAGCCCTCCCTTCTCATCTTAGCTCTGTTACTCTTCATCCTATCAAACTTATTTCCTTATGCACATAATATGAATCAGTGATAACAGAGGATAAGCAGGCACAAGGTGAAACTATAAGGAAAGAATATTAAAAACCGCACTTAAAAACAATGTTTGCTTTAATATTAGTATAAGGACATATACCTAGGTCCAATCAATGACTTCATATATCCTGATGCTGCCCTTAAGAAAATTCACAAGACTAACCAGTAAAACACATCTGACCTAATATATTATGTATTTTGGCTCAAATTATTCAATAAATAAAGCAGTAAGCTTATCAATAGCATAGCCTTAAGGAGAAGAAAGCCACAAAGATGACAAGTAATAACAACTGACAAGTAAGCAGACTTGTTTCGGTTACATTCAACTTACCTTAATGTTTTTCTTGTGCCTCTTCTCCTTGATATGCTTATGGGCAAATGCAATGGATTCAATTAAAACATCACAGAGTCTGCAGGTGTACTTTGCTGTAGGGTAGTTTCGTGGTCGCTATAATTTGAAGAGATTTATTTAGAGAGAGATATACGTATAACCAAACATTCAGATAAACAAAATCAGCCAGGAAATAATTTCCCCTTCAATTTATTTTCTCTAAAGAGACAGGGGTCTCACTATGTTGCCCAGGCTGAAGTGCACTGGCTATTCACAGATGCCATTATAGCATACTACAGTCCCAAACTCCCGAGCTTAAGCAATCCTCTTGCCTTAAACTTCACAAGTGACTGGGGCTATAGGAACACCACTGTGCCTGGCTGCTTCTTTTTTAAAAAAATTGCTACTGTTATTGTTCCCTTTATCACAACCCTAACAGTCATTTTAAGTATAATAGCAATGACTCCTAATCCTATTAAATCACACTGGATATCACTTTTAACTTGTAGTGCTTAAATACCAATAAACAGAGTAGGGTATCTAACTGATCAGAGCACGTATACTCAATTACTAACAAAGTTTAGGTCAAAACCAGAATTCTAACCAACATATATATACATACGTACATATATATATATATATATATATGGATGTTACCCTTTTTAGCCTGTCAATGCAGTCTCTTTTCAGTCTCTCCTCAGCCTGCTGTAAGCCCAGCAGCTCCTTCGTTGAAAGCACAGACTCGTCGATCACGGGGCCCTCCAAGTCTGCATCCTGCTCATTTTCCTCATTTCTAGTCTTCCGTGGCTTCCTAGGCCTGGACCTCTGCTTCTTGTTTTCTTAAGTTGGGAGAAAAACATTATTGGCAATATTGAATAATGCTACTCCTGAGTAAAAAGCAGACCTTACATATATATTAAATCATGTGGGAGAATAAATCACATCTGAATGCACAGCAGAAGGAAAGGTAGTTGTTCCATGTACAAAATGCTTGAATACCGTAGTCAGTGAGCACATCGCCTGCAGACGTTAATCCATAGAAATCATCATTTTGGAAAACTTAAAGGAATTCTACTTCTATCATATAGTTTATTTTTGTTATCTCTTCCTGGTATACTGTTGAGTATACTCAAACAACAGAAAAATTATACTCTGAAGGCAACTATATCTATAATTCTATTACATGTAATATATTACAATACATACTGTAAATATATCTAATATATTCTAATAATACTTGAAAGTACACCTATTCTAATTAAAACCATCCACATTTGCTTTCATTTTCTGTAAGTGAACAAACTCAATAAGGCAAAATGGACAATGTACCCCTGGACAACTGAGAAATTAACTACATCCTCATGTGGAGTGAAAAATCAATCATTTAGTTGCAAATTTAGCCTTCAGTAACACGTAAGCCGGGTCCCTCCATTAATATGAAGAAGTTGAAGCCAAACCTTTATTTACTAAGGACAACTATCTCTCATTTTATCTTTACTTTCATTTTAGCTTCTTTGAATGGCCTGTACACTGAGCATATTTCAAAGGAAAAAAACTGGCAATTGAAACAAAAGTTTTCTCTAAGTACATTTGTTTATAAACCCTGCTATTAGTTCTACAGTCCTTATAATGAATAATAATTCTCTTCCTTTTTAAAACCTACCACTTTTCAACTTTAAAGTGATTGTGGGATTAAACTATAAAAAATTGTTTTATATAGCTTTGATAACTTCTTTTAACTTTTGAAAAATGAAACTATTAGTAACACATTAGTGCTTGGAAATATAAACCTACTGAAATGTCCTACATGAGGCAATTACTCCATAAAGTTTTCAGAGAGACTCACTATTACTAGTATGGCAATTACAATGAGCTGGCTGGCTGAAAAAAATCTGTCCAAAAAGGAAATATAAGGCCTCCAATTTTATAAAAAGCTTGCTGAGAGCTCTAAAGGATAGCCAGCAAGCATTGCTTTAAAACTACCTGAGATGACTATCATGACATTCTGCAAACAACTTCCATAATATGAGAAAATTAAAAAAAAAAATTAAAGTGTTAGAAAAGTAGTTTTAAAAAAATCAGTCAAAAGGCACTGAACAAATAAATACTAAAAGGTTAAGTTGTCATTTGAACAGAAAATCAGGCTACCTTGGGCTACCTTAATACTTCCTTTTTAATACTTCCCCTACTCCCAATTAAATTTATCATAATCTTTTAAGGCCAGTATTCCTGGTCTGAACAATTTTTTTAATTCAGATAAGCACCTCTTTTACTTAGAGACGTGTCCACTCTCATTTAGTTTGCTTACCATTATAAATGTTATCAAAAAAGTTACATCTGACTTTATTATTACAGGTTTCTTAGGCAAAAACTCATTACAAATTTCGAATAATATTCCAACACCCTTTAGAAAAACCCCTATTAGTTTGCAAGCCAGTGACTGATAGGGAACTGAATTCGTTTTTAAACCCTTCCTCTCTTCTGGTCACAAAACATTCTCCATATTACTGTACTTGCTGTCACTTTCTAGAAAGAGTAACTTCTCTCTTCCTCCAAAGACCACAAGTAACTAACTCCTATCGCTTTTATACAGAAGTGGATGGCTGCAGAAATTCTGTCAGATAACGGCAGCTACCAGGATGGTGTATCTTATTATGCAATAGATTTAAAGCACTTTATATGTACTGCCTCAATTTAATCCCTACAGCAATCCTGCTAATACTAATATCGTCCCCATTGTACAGATGGGGACAATGCTAATCCAAGAGAACAACTTCTCCAAAACCACCTGGCTAAATCAAAGTAAAGGGATTGAAAATATAGATTAAAATATGGATGGGGACAGGTGCAGTGGGTCATGCCTGTGATCCCCAGCATTTTGGGAGACTGAGGTGGGAGGATTGCTTGAGCTCAGGAGTTCAAGACCAGCCTGGGCAACATAGTGAGACGTCATCTCTAGCAAAAATGAAAACAATCAGCCAGGGAAGATGACATGCTCCTGTGTGTTCCAGCTACTCAGGAGGCTGAGGTGGGAGCATTGCTTAAGTCCAGGAGGTGAGGCTGCGGTGAGCCATGATTTCACCATCGCACTCCAGCCTCAGTGACACAGTGAAACTGTCTAAAAACAAACAAAGGATAGAATCCTGAAATTCAGCCTTTTATCTAACAACATAAAAACTGGAAAAAAGTTACTAAAAGCCCTTCTTGGAACATACCCATTCACATCTACAGTGGACTAGCACTGACAAGGTAACGCAACCTTCTGAACTGAGTTTCCCAGGAATCCATGGTAAAAACTGTCAAAAACTCTCACTGGAGGGACTCTTGGAGGGTTAAGCTAGGTACTGATGAGAAATTCTCATAATTAGTTAGAGGAAGACTACCTGGCTCACCTCAGATTTATTGTCATAACAGTTCTCTACATTCAGCATTCCAAGTTTCCCTATTTTATTTGCATATGGTTCACAAAGGACATGTGTATTTAAGTGGATGCTTTCCAGCTATGATCATTAATGGCAATGTCCCAAATACATTAAATTGGCAACCTAGACATTTGAGGGATAAGGTAGGGGCAGTAATGTAGAGCTAAAGAAAAAGAAAGTAGTGCTGTATTTCAGGCACACAAAAAAAAAAACAACTCTAACATAATTTTCATTATATCTTCTCACACTGTTCCTTATTTTTTATCTGCTTATTTTTTTGAGATGGAGTCTCACTCTGTCGCCCGGCTGGAGTACATGGCACCATCTCGGCTCACTGCAACCTCCGCCTCCCGGGTTCAAGTGATTCTCCTGCCTCAGCCTCCTGAGGAGCTGGGACTACAGATGCGTGCCAGCACACCTGGCTAATTTTTGTATTTTTAGTAGAGACAGGGTTTCACCATGTTGGCCAGGGTGGTCTCAATCTCTTGAGCTCATGATCTGCCCACCTTGGCCTCCCAAAGTGCTGGTATTACAGGCGTGAGCCACCGCGCCCGGCAGACCCTTTCTTACTAAGACACAATTTTGATAAATAAATTTCAATCTCTTTAATGAGATCCTTTTTTACTTTATACTTTCAGTTGAATAGTCTCTAAAGTAAATGTTACATCAAATCCTAATACTTCCAATATGAAGCCTTTACTCAATAATTGTGAAAGAATATACCTGTATGTCATACAGGGAAAATATGCAAGCTTTTGAATTACCTCCAATAAAATGACAGCAAAATGCATTTTCTATTCAAATACACTTAAAAGCAACTTTAAGTTGCTTTTATAAGAACACATATAAGATAAAAATACATACAAAAGTTTTCTAGTCAACAACCGGTTGCAAATTTTTGATCTATAAACATTCTTTTTAAAATGCTTTTCGGTCAAGCACAATGGCTCACGTCTGTAATCCCAGCACTTTGAGAGGCTGAGGCAGGCAGATCAGGAGGTCAGGAGATGAAGACCAGCCTGGCCAAAATGCTAAAACCCCATCTCTACTAAAAATACAAAAATTAGCTGGTTTGGTGGTGTGTGCCTGTAGTCCCAGCTACCCAGGAGGCTGAGGCAGGAGAACTGCTTGAACCTGGGAGGCAGAGGTTGCAGTGAGCCGAGATTGCACCACTGTACTCCAGCCTGGAAGACAGAGTGAGACTCTGTCTCAAAAAGTAAAATATAAAATAAAATAGAAATAAATAAATAGATCTGACAACTAGAAGTATCTCTGAAAAGCACATTTCCCCCCATTTAATATTAACAAATGCTTGAGACTTTTATTTTTATCCTAAGACCTTGTAAAGATAAGAGATGACCTTTTCACTTTTAAGTATTCTATATGCACAGGACACAAATTCAAACACCTTATAGGTAATCTATATATGAACTGGCCACTATGAGATAACATGAAGGGAAAAGGCATGGGGTGGTCTAGAAAGTGGCTGCATTGACTGAATGCATTTAAACTCAAAAATTTTATTTAAAAGTGCTGGCCAGTTTGCAACACATTCTATGCGACCACTAAGAGGCTTTCAGCCAATAAACTTACAAAGTCCAGGTTTCCAACTATGATACTATTGTTTCATTTTTTCCATCTAATTTATATCTTTACTTCATTTCAGTGAATATTGCCCATTAGACAAAAATAACCTTCCTGTTTGTAGAAATCACTGCCACATGGACAAAATCTACCTTTTGCTTTTAGAAAAACATATTATCTCCTTATTATCCCTTTGGGGCAATTAACCAAGCATGTGAGGGCACTTCGAAATTAGTTTTGGTCTTATTGAAACCAAACAGCAAAGCTTGAATCTGTATTTCTGACTTTCTAAACTTGTTTCTCAACCTGTCATGATCCTTTTGAAAAACAAAAATCTTAGATTATCCTTCTCAGGACACTGACACTACACCCAAAAGATGTATCTCTTGTTGCAGGAAATAAACACAGTCTATATTGTGTTTTTACATCAACAGATAAGTTTTTTTTAAAAAAAAAAGTTTATATTCTGTCGTGTATATTATGAACACATTCATTATTCAAATGCAAAAGTATAATCATAATTGTTAAAATATACACACCACTGAGCAATTATGATATGGTCCCCTGAGGCATATAACTACCCTCTTGTGTAAAAAACATGTTACAGAAAACATGTTTACTAAAGTAAAATGAGCCTTGGGGCACAATAAACTTTTAAAGGGATCAAGATGTGAAATGTGTTGAAGCTGCCCAAATATCATGATTACAGTCCTTAAAATAATCACAATAAGTGACCACATCTTAAAACAGAAACTATGAAAAACTGAAACTAAATTGCTGAAAATAACAAAACTCATTTGGATGAAAAAGAATAAGACATCGCTGACAAGTTGGAAAACATTACCAGGACTTCCTGCTTCCATTTCTGACGTGGTTTCTAGGCTTGTTAGGTCTTTATGAAACAGTCGTCTTACAGTTCTGCAGCCTCTTGTGTCTTGCCACCTATAACCATCTTCATTTTCTTGAAAGGAGTCTTTTCTTGGTCTGTTTATAACAGAAATTCTAGGTCCAGGTTTGAATTCTCTCCAGTTGTCTGAATTACCAGTATGTTCATCAGACAGCCGTCTCTTACTCTGATCTTTGTGGTTGTCATTTATCCAAGCGGGTTGACTGTAGATTGGGTTTTTAAATGCATACGGATTGCTGGAAACAGCACATGGTCCTTTTCTGGGGTTATTCCCATAGTTCCCTGGTGTTACCTTTTTTTTTTGAAGGCCCTTTTCCATTTTACTGCCATGGCCTTTAGCATAGTCATCCATTATTAAATAATCTTGTTGGGGGTGACCCCTTCTGAAATCATCATCATCTATAGTCCCTCGGTCTTTAGTGCGCTTCACGAAATAAGGTTTTGCTGTATCTCCCATGGTCTTTGACTTCAATTTTCTTACTTTGCACCTGAAAGAAGGCATTTTGGGGAAACATCAAACTATATAACAAGATATCACACAAGTATACAAAATAACACCTTTATCGTGCAGATGCCCAAAAGCCTTTAAGAAAGAAACTTTCTCTATTTTTTTAAAACAAAAATTCTATCACATCCTTAATAATCAGTGCATTACCCTAGAGGTTGAGAGCCTTGGTCCTCTAATATTCTTCATGAAAATTAATACTATTTAGCATGAAGAATAAATCTGTGAATAAGAGGTCTATAGATTCGAGAACTGTAGCATAGCAGAATATTACTCATAACAAGTTTGGTGGGCTTTTCCCTACGTAACAATGCGTTTCTCTTCAAAGAAAACCTCATCCGAAGCCAATATATTACTAAACTCCCGAAAGAGTCTTTTTTTTGAAGTGGGCAATTATTTGTAAGTGTTATACACCGAAACTTTACGTCAACGGAGTACTACATCTCTCAACTCCCAATTTCCGTCCCTTCACCACCACCATTCCGGACAGACCGGCTTTGAGCGCTTAGGTTACGGAGGGGCTGGGCTCCAGACCAAGGTGTAGTTGTAATCAAAGGGGCTGGGTTTCCGATCAAGCGACAACTCCAGCTAACATCCTCAATCCCCGTTCTCCAACCACAAACAAGTCTGGTTTTGTCAGGAACAGCAATTCCCCGAGGAATGACACTCCTTTTCAATCCTCATCTGAACGCTCCACCACCGATCTGCCTCAGTTTCCACCTTTCTGAGCCCGACGCGGAGAAAGAGGAGGCGTCCCTGCACTCCTGGCCAAGAAGCCGCCGTGGGGACCAGGAAGCAGGAAGTGACCTGCTGCCTCCATGGGGTTCCGGGGTTCCCCCAGCCGGCCAGGGGGCCAGAGACGAATGCCTTGACCCAAATCCCATCTTCTGTGCCCTCAGAGTGTGACAAAAAGTGAAAACACGGACTCGAACCGAGAGCTCAGTCTCTGCCGGCCTGGGGTTCCTCGGTCACCTAAACTGGTGCGAGGAGGCCGACGGGGGATGGAACCAACGTACCTCCGGGGCCAGGCGGACCGCTACTCTGGAGTCCAGGAAACCCACTGGAGAATCAGCGCGGAGGCGAGTCTGGCAGGGACGTGAGGAGAAGGCGCCCAGGATCACTCACCACCTTCGCCGCGGTCCCCAGCCTCTTCCTGTCCCGGCCGGGCTCCCTCTCCGTGTTTTCCTTCGGCCCCACTTCCGGCGCTCAGCGCTGTCTCATTGTGCGCGATTGGGAGCCGACTGTGCCCCCGCCCTAGCGCTCCGCCGCGCACACCGGAAACGCGCGCCGCGCCGGGAGGGCCGCCCGCCGCGCCCCGCCCCGCGGTGCCCCGCCCACGCTCGGGGTCCGCCCCGCGCGCTTTGCCCCGCCTGGTCCAGCCTGGCCCCGCCTGGTCCGCGTCCCAGCACCCGCCCTCTGGGTGTCGGGCGTCTGGTCTGGCCCTGGGGCGCGCCCCTCGGCGCTGGCGGATTACTGGCTGCTTGTGGGATAGCCGGTTCGCCGGTTTTACCGGCGCGCGGGGGCCAGGCCCCAACAACTCCCGAGAGCAGCACCGGCCCCTTTTCCGTCCCGGCTTCGACGCGCCTCAGGCTCCGCTCTCTGCTCTGGGCGCTGAATGCTCGAGAGAGGCGCGGGAGCCGAGACTTCTGCGCCCGGAGGGGGACGCGGAGCCGGCGGGAGGGCACAGCCGAATTCCCGGTGCTCGGGGCCTGAGCTTTGCCCCTATGTGCTGCCTGGTAGCTTCCAGGGGGAGCGAAGGCTCCGAGGCCTCATAGCGCTCTTGGTGTTTTTCTGATAATTCGGCGTGATTATTTTCGTGAATTCTTAATTGCCGACCTTGTAGAAATGCCAGCATTTAAACATCCACTGCTCACCCAGATCTCAGAGTGGTCAAGGAAAATGGTCTGCTTTTATGTTAGGTTGTTTAGGGATAACTTTTACTTAAAAAAAAAAAAAAGTGCGTTTCGAAGAGTATGTGTAATGGCAAGGGATGACCAGGGACCGTTAAACTACAACTTTTGAACTGAAGAAAGCACACTTCGAACTCGGGTTCCTTTGTTTTCTTTCTTTGTGACCTTCCTATTTGCAGTGTTCTAAATGCTTCGAAATGCGTCAAGCAACTAGTGAAATTAGGGAGCGTTGGGAAAATGTGACAGTTTCAATTTCTCTGCTTTTTTAAAGCATGTAAATTGAAAGCTATCAGGCCCTATGCGGCAGTGGTCTTAAAATAATACACAAAGTACTGGCTATGCTAGTAACTGTTCTGAAGGCTTTGCTAACATTAACTCCTTTGTTTTATTTTCACTTTTTATTTTTGTAGAGACGGGGGTCTCCTGTGTCGCCCGGACTGCTTTCCAACTCCTGGACACAAGCCATCCTCCCACCTCGGCCTCCCAAAGTGATGGGATTACAGGGATGATCCACCATACCCAGCCTTAACTCCTTTAATCCTCACAACTTTAGAAAGACTGTATCGTTATCCCAATTTTAAAGATGAGATTTATTTAGCAATTGCAGTGAAGTAAATGGCACTGCTGCAATCCAAACCCTGAATATGAGGCTGTTATTAACCATGTGGCTATACTAAAACTGATGTAAAACACATCTCTACAACTTTCATATAATTCCTCACTTAGATATTTTGATTCTGAAAATACGTGAGCATCAAACTAATATTATCTTCAACAGGCAGACAGCGGCCTTGAAAATATAGTCCGAAAGGAAGTGTGGTGATGCATGATTACATTAATTCTGAGACAGCAGTGTCACCACACCCCACCCAAGCCAGTGATTCCTGTACAAAAGAAATGGTTTAGAAACCTGCCTCCACCTGGAGTTCTAGAGTAGCAGCAGAGGATATATCTTTTTAAGGATTAAAAAAAAAATGTTTTTGAGACGGAGTCTCACTCTGTTGCCCAGGCTGGAGTGCAGTGGCACCATCTCGGCTCACTGCAACCGCCACCTCCCAGGTTCAAGCAATTCTACTGCCCCAGCCTCCCGAGTAGCTGGGATTACAGGCGTGTACCACCATATCCCGCTAATTTTGTGTTTTTAGTAGAGATGGGATTTCACCATGTTTGCCAGCCTGGTCTCTAACTCCTGACCTCAGGTGATCCACCCTCCTCGCCCACCCAAAGTGCTGGGATTACAGGCGTGAGCCACCTTACCTGGCCGGATTTAAAATATTTTTGCTAGGCACTTTTGCTCATGCTGTAGTCCCAGCAATCCTGGAGGCTGAGGTAGGAGGATACCTTAAGCCCAGGAGTTGGAGGCTGCAGTGAGCTATGACGGGGCCATCACACTTCAGCCTAGGCAACAGGGCAATACCCTGTCTCTCTCAAAAATAAATTTATGAAATAAAACATTTTAAATTTGCATTTTCTTCAACATCTTTCCAAAAGCCCAGCTAGCTTCTCTTATTCTAATAGTTGCTTGCTTTTAAGATTCATCTTGAGGACAAATGAGGCTCTCTAAAATAAGATGCAGTACTAATCAAAAGATATTGACAACCTAATATACCTTTTTCTGTCCACATTATGCTGTAATGGATATTTAAATTGGTTCTAGGAATCCTTACAATCCAGTTGGAAATTATTGTTTGATTTTTCTTTGGCTGCCACTGGAAGGACTAATGAGTTTCTCAGAATCTGTGGTGATTGCTTCATGGTCTTGACATATTTCCAACAACCTGGAGCAGAAATGTGAGGGCAAAGGCTGCTATATACTGTTAAGCGTTGCTCAGAGGACATTAATACTGCTCCATATTTTACAATATATTTTCTATCTTGAGCTTCACATTGTAATACATCTTAAAATTCTTGTAATTCTATCTTGAAATTAACATTGTAATACATGTAATACATCTTGACACTCTTGTAATTCTGTCTTGAAACTAGCATTGTAATACATCTTGACAAGTCAACTTTTAACAAACCCAGTGCTCTTTCTCTATAGAGCCAGGGAGTCAGAAATGTAGGAATTATATTCATGGCTTTATCAGCCAGCTTTTTCCCCAGTGGTTTATTTGGTTTGGTTTGGTTTTTTAGAGCTCTAATGCTTAAATGTCGTGGTTTTTATCCATGTTGTTAGCAAGTTATGTTGGTTCTGCTTCAAATCTGTCCAGAGTCCAAAAACTTATTACCGCTTTCACTGCTTCCAGCCAGATGCTCACTACTATCACTTGCTTCCACCTTGTCCTCCAATTTACTCTTGACACAGTAGCCAGAAAACGCATGTTAAAAGCTGGACTAACTGATTTTCCCCTCAGTACCCTTCACTGGCTCCCAATTTCTCTGGGAGTAAAAACCAAAGTCTTTCAATGGCTCAAGGCCTTTCCCTTTACCTCCTGATCTCAGACCTTACGACTTTTACCCCAGTGGTATAATATAAAATATATTTGGCCTTTGTCCCCAGTTTCTGTGACGGTTCTGTCATAGAGCTTTTAAAATCCTTGAAATTTCCTGAGTGATAGAAATGTCTTTCCGTGTTCATAGTGAGCCCCTAAACTCCCGGGTTTATGCTAATGAGGTGATTTAGGATGGGGGCCCTACATGGCCTCAGCATGGAGCTAATCACCAGAAAGACCAAGTGACTGGAGGATTAGAGGGTTAGAACATTGAGTTCTACCAGCTGACCTCTGTGAAGGGAAGGAAGGGGCCGAAGATCAAGCTCTCTAAGTAGTCTTGAACAAAAAGACTTGATGAGATTCCCTAGAGTTGAACACAGGTAAGTGCTGCAGGTTGGCTCACCTAGAGAGAGCATGGAAGCTCTGTGCCCTGCCCCCCAACCTTGCCCTTTGTACCTCTTCATCTGGCTGTTCATCTGTATCCCTTGTAATATCATTTATAATGAACCAGTAAACGTGTTTATCTGAGCTCTCGGGGCCATTCTAAAAAGTTACTTGAACCCAAAAAGGGGGTCACAGGAACCTCGGAAACCAGTCAGTAAGAAGTATGGGTGGTTTTGACTTGTGATTGGTACCTGAAGTCAGGGCAGGCTTGTAGGGCTGAGCCCTCATCTGTGGGATCTGACACTATCACCAGGTAGATAGAATTGAAATGAATTATAAGACACCCAGTTGCTTCTGTAAGGGCAGAAGGAACTTTATACCTTCAGAAATTTTGATAGTTTGAATCTATAAAACAAACTGGCCATGGAGAGATTAACAGGAGAAACGGCATATCAATTTATTAACTTGCAAGCTAACGGGAGCCAAACAAAGTATGAAACTCAAAGAAAAGCCAAATGGCTGAAGCTTAAACAGGACCCCGAGCTACAGAAAGAAACTGTAGTGGTGGGGACCAAAGTCATTGAAAGATGAGGGTAGAGTAAGTACATGGTGAGCAAAACTTTTCTTGTTATACAGATAGTCTTTCAGACTAGAAGAAGGGTTTTAAAAAATAGGTGAAAAGTCTGTCCAGCCAGACGTGGTGGCTCACACCTGGAATCCCAATACTTTGGGAGGCTGAGGCCGGAGGATCGCTTGAGCCCAGGAATTTGAGAACAGTCTGGGCAACATGGCAAAACCCTATCTCTACAAAAAATACAAAAGGCTAACCAGGCGTGGTGACACACACCTGTAATCCCAGCTACTCAACGAGCTGAGGTGGGAGGATCACCGGAACCCAGCGAGATTGAGGCTGCAGTGAGCTGTGATTGCCTGAGCAACAGAGTGAGACTACTTCAGCCTGGGCAACCAGAGTGAGACTCTGACTAGAAAAAAAATAAAAATTAAAAAAAGTCCATCCAGGTACATTGTCCTGGGCTTTCCTAAAACATAAGTTCATCTTCTCTAGTTAATGTAGATTGCAAGGAGTGGGTGCAAGACAATTGCGTGTCTTCTGAAGAAACTTCCCTTAATCAGATAAAGGAAGTTTAGAGAAAGTTTCTCTCTGCTTGTAGATGGGTGAGGGTGGTGGGGTGAGTCAAGAGATCAGAGAGAGTTCTTGGTTCTGAGATTTATTTCTGACCCCTTTCAGTTTCCTATTATTTTTTTGAGATGGAATCTCGCTTTGTCACCCAAGCTGGAGTGCAGTCGTGTGATGTCGGCTCACTGTAAAACTCCGCCTCCCAGGTTCAAGTGATTCTTCTGCCTCAGCCTACTGAGTAGGTAGGACTACAGGCATGCACCACCATGCCTGGCTAATTTTTGTAACAATTCTTCCCACAAAGCCTCAGGGCTTTGCATTGAGTGTTCCCTCTGCCTAAAACAATTTCCTTTAGATATCTTTATTGGTCATTTCCTATTTCCCTTCATGTCTTTGCTGAAAAAAATCACATTCTCAATGCAGTCTATTCTGACCATTCTATTCTGACCAATCTATCATTTTACCTGGTGTATTTTTTTTTGTCTTGTAAAAAGAATTCAAAATCTAAGCTGTTGAAATTTTAAATGATTTTGAACCTTAAAGGAATGTGCTTATGGGGCCTGAGTCATTTGACGGGCAGCTGTAACCTAGGCAGCTATAACCTAGGCAGCTGTAGCCTTTGTTTCTCTCATTATAGATTAACCTTCTTCTTTACCTATATTGTGTCATAAAATGTAAAAAAATAATTGGGGGAGAAGCAAATAATAATCGTAATAAAAATTGGCCAGATGTGCCATGTGCCTGTGATCCCAGCTACTCAGGAGGCTAAACTGGGAGGATTGCTTGAACCCTCCCACCTCAGGAGTTCAAGGCTGCAATGATCTATGATCATTCCACTGCACTCAGGCCTGGGGAAGAGACTGAGACTCTGTCTCGAGGAGAGGAGAGGAGAGAAGAGGCGGGATGGGGCGGGGCAGGGCGGGGCGAGGCGAGGGGTTTACAATCCTGGCTGGGCACAGTCATTGGCTCACATCTGTAATCCCAGCACTTTGGGAGGCTGAGGCAGGCAGGTCGCTTGAGTCCAGGAGTTCTAGACCAGCCTGGGCAATGTGATGAAATCCCACAACTACAAAAAATACAAAAATTAGTCAGGCCTGGTGCTATGCACCTGTAGTCCCAGTTTGGGTAGCTGAGGCAGGAGGATCACTTGAACCTTGGAGGTCAAGGCTGCAGTGAGCCTGATCATGCCACTGTACTCCAGACTGGGTGACAGAGTGAGATCCTGTTTCAAAAAAATAAATACATATAAATAAATATCTTTCTTTTCTTTTTGACACAGAGTTTTACTCTTGTTGTCTAGGCTGGAATGCAATGGTATGATCTCAGCTCAGTGCAGCCTCTGCCTCCCAGGGTCAAGTGATTCTCCTGCCTTATCCTCCTGAGTAGCTGGAATTACAGGTGCTTACCACCACACCCTGCTAATTTTTTGTGTGTGCTTTTAGTAGATATGGGGTGTCATTATGTTGGCCAGGCTGGTCTCAGACTCTTTCTTAACCTGTGGTGATATGCCCACTCTGCCTCCCAAAGTGCTGGGATTACAGGGGTGAGCCATCACACCCAGTAATAAATTTCAACAAAAAAAATTACAATCCTGTTATAGACACACAAAATTCATATACCTGCTGCATAGTAATAGACCAATACACTGGGACAGCATGGTTTGCAGCAGAGAAAGAGTTTAATGATTGCAAGGCAGCCATGTAGAGAGATGAGAGGAATCCTCAAATCTGTATCCTCCGGGAGTTCTGGATTGGGGTTTTTAAGGAGATTGTGGAGGGCAAGGGGCTGAAAAATTGGGGCTGTTGATTCATTGTGGTAAGGGGATGAAATCAGAATGTGGAAACTTCATTCTTTGGTGAGTAAGCTTCTCATAGAATCCTACAGTCCAGCTGGCATCAGTAGTTTCAGTATGCAGGATCTGAAAGAATATCTGAAATGGAAAACAATATTTCACAATGTTTAAGTTGTTATCTCTAGAACAGTTAAGGGGAAGTATAATCTTGTGACACAGTTTGTGTGATTCCAGCACAGTAGGCAGTAAACAACTATGAGGAAACAGGTCAGAGAACAAGCTGACCTAATGATTAATGCTGAATGTGCTGCAAGCTTGGTTTGTTTTCATTTCTCCCTCTTCTTTCTTCACTGATTAATTTTATAAAGTTTATAGGAACAGTTTTGATCCTGTTAAATTTCTTTTAAATTTGGCGCACTGACTTCCTTCATTTTTCTGGAGTCTGTATTTCCAGGATGGCTATTCCCAGGTTTTTTTGCTTGAATAAACTCATTGAAACTGAATTCTGATTCTTTCAGTTATTTCAGGCTGACAGTTTTATAGAACTATATATACCTTGTTAAATGTCATATCATTTAGCTACTTATTATTGTTATTTATTTCCCATCTTTTATTTTTCACTAAAATATTAGTTCCACAAGGGCAGAGATCTGCCTGTTGGGTTAACCTGTATGTCTTCCAGAACCAAGGACACTACTTGGCTCATGGCGGGCTTTCTAGAAATATTTGTGAAATCAATGAAAGATATAGGACAAGGCAGACTCTATGAAAAAGGTTCTTCATAAACATTTGATTCCCTAAGGCATGATAGTACTCTTATAAAGGTCTAATACTGCAACATAACTAAAAAGCTACTCAGAGGCTGGGCGTGGTGGCTCATATCTCTAATTCCAGCACTTTGTGAAGCTGAGTGGGGATGGATCACTTGAGCTCAGGAGTTTGAGACCAGCCCCTATAGGCATCATGGCGAAACCCTGTCTCTACAAAAAATACAAAATTTAGCTGGACATGGTGGCTCATGCCTGTAGTCCCAGCTGCTTGGGAAGCTAAGGTGGGAGGATTGGTTGAACCCTGGAGGCTGAGGCTCCATGGAACTCTAATTGTGCCACTGTACTCCAGCTTGGGGTGAGAGAGAAAAACGGTGTCTAAAAAAAAAAAAAAGAACTCAGAAACCTTAAAATAAAAACTCTCTGCCTAGAGTTTTCAATATTCTTATAATGGCTTTCCCGTTCAAAAAAAAAAAAAAATTCCTCAGAGGGTTGAGTTAGAATACTTCTTCGGTCAGTTAGGATGCATACAACAATGAGAATATTGACTGGTTCACAAAAGCTAGTGTTTGTAGAAGTGGTGCAAGCTTCAATGCCTGCTTTCCCAGTGGCTGTGCTCTCTTGTGTGGGTGTACTTCATCTTCGGCTTCTGCCCGCAGCGTGGCACAATGACAGTGGAAGATCCTGACCTCACATTTGCCCACCACAATGTCCAGCAGTAGAGAAGATGGCCTCCAGAAGCCAAGAAGAACTTTCCAAGAAACTCTTGCAAACTTCATTTTATATTTTAGTATTCTTAACTGGGTCAAAGTCTTCTTCTCTCTTATTTATTTTTTATCTATTTATTTTTTGAGATGGAGTCTCACTCTGTCACCCAGGCTGGAGTGCAGTGGCCTGATCTCAGCTCACCACAACCTCCAACCTCCCAAGTTCAAGTGATTCTCCTGCCTCAGCTTCCTGAGAAGCTGGGATTACAGGTGCCAGCCACAGCGCTCTGCTGATTCTTGTATTTCTAGTAGAGACAGAATTTCCCCATGTTGGTCAGCTGGTCTCGAACTCCTGACCTCAAGTGATCCACCTGCTTTGGCCTCCCAAAGTACTGGGATTATAGGCGTGAGCCACCATGCCCAGCCTGGACTTGATATAATTTTGATTAAAAATTTTTAAAAAATATTTTTGTTTATGTCCTAATATATGGTTAATCCTGAAGAATGTTCCATGTGCTAATAAGAATGTATATTCTGTAGCTGTTGAGCAAAATGTTCTGTAAATGTCTCTCAGGTGCATTTAGTCTGTGGTGCTGTTTAAATCCAATGTTTCTTTGCTGATTTTCTGTATAGATGATCTTTCCAGTGCTGAGAGTGGGGTGTTGAGGTCCTCAACTATTATTGCATTACAGTCTATCTCTCTCTTTAGATCTAATAATATTTCCCTTATATATCTGGGCACTCCAGTGTTGGGTTTACATATATTTAACATTGTCATATTATTTTGCCTAATTGATATTTCTATTATTATATAATGGTCATCTTTGTTTCTTCTTACAACTTCTAAGTCTATTTTGTCTGATATAAATGTAGCTACTCTTGCTCACTTTTGTTTTCATTTGCATGGAATACCTTTTTTCATCACTTCAGTTTTATTCTATGTGTGTTTTTATACATGAAGTGAGTTTCCTGTAGCAGCATATAGTTGGGTATTGGATTAAAAAAAAATCCATTCAGCCAGTCTATATCTTTTAAGTGGGAAATTTAATTTATTATATTCAAGCTTATTATCGATAGGTAAAGATTTAATCCTGCCCTTTTATTGATTGTTTTCTGGTTGTTTTGTAAATCCTTTGTTTCTTACTACATCTTACGTGGTTTATTTTTGTGGCTGGGTGGCTTTCTGTACTGACAAGGTTTGATTCCTTTCTGTTTTTTCTCTGAGTATTGGCTTTACTAGAGAATTTTACAGTTTTGTATTTTTAGTAGAGACGGGGTTTTGCCATGTTGACCAGGCTGGTCTCAAACTCCCAACCTCAGGTGGTCCACCCACCTTGACCTCCCAAAGTGCTGGGATTACAGGCATGAGCCATCGCGCCCAGCTGTTTTGTACGTTTTAATGATGGTGGTTATCTTCTTTTTGCTTCCAGATGTAAGACTCTTGAGTATTCCTTGTAAGTTTGCTCTAGTGGTGACGAAGTCCCTTAGATTTTGCTTGCCTGTGAAATATTTTATTTCTCCATTATTTCTGAAGAAAAGCTTTGCTATGAATAATATTCTTGGCCAATAGTTTATCTTTCAGGACTTTGAATAGATCATCCTGTTCTCTCCTGGCCTGAAAGTTTTCTGCAGACAAATTCATTGTTAGTCTAGTGGAGATTCCCTTATATTTGACTTGATGCTTTTCTCTTGTTGCCTTTAAAATTCTATGCTTTTGACTTTTGCCAGTTTTAGTATAATGTGCTTCAGAGAAAACCTGTTTGGATTGAATATATTTGGGGTTGTTTAAGCTTCTTGAACCTGGATGTCTATCTCAATCCCAATACTTGGGAATTTTTCTGCTATTATTTCATTAAGTATGTTTTTCTCACCTTTTTCCTTTTCTTCTCTTCTAGATTATCAACAATATGTGTATTTGTTCACTTAGTAGTGTTGCATAAATCTTGTAGGCTTTCTTTATTCATTTACTATTTTTTTCCTTTTTTTCTTTTGGTATACCTGTGTTATTTCAAAAGTCATGTCTTCCATTTCAGAAATTCTTTCCTCTGCTCAGTCTATTCTGTTGTTGAAGCTCTCTTATTTGTTGAATTCTTTGGCTACAGGATTTCTATTTGGGTCTTTTTAATGATATATATCTCTTTGTTGAATTTATTATTCAAATACTAAATTGTTATCCAAATTTTGTTGACTTGTCTGTCTCTATTCTCTTATATCTCACTGAGTTTCTTTAAGGCTGGGTGCAACGGCTCATACCTGTATTCCTAGCACTTTGGGAGGCCGATGTGGGTGGATCACCTGGGGTCAGGAGTTTGAGAGCAGCCTGACCAACATGGAGAAACCCCATCTCAAGTAAAAATACAAAATTTAGCCAGATGTGGTGGCGTGCACCTGTAATCCCAGCTACTTGAGAGGCTGAGGCAGGAGAATCACTTGAACCCAGGAGGTGGAAGTTACAGGGAGCTGAGATTGTGCTATTGCATTCCAGCCTGGGCAACAAGAGTGAAATTCTGTCTCAAAAAAAAAAGATTATTATTTTGAATTATTTTCTGGCATTTCATATATGTCCTTATGATTGGGGCTTGTTACTGGAGAATTATTATTTTCCTATGGTGGTGACGTTTCCTTGCTTTTTCACGGTTGATGTGCCCTTATGTTGATTTCTATGCATCTTAAGGAAAAGTAGCCTCTTTGTATTTTACAGAGTATGTTTTGTATGAAAAATTTTGTTCAGATGAATGGGACTTAGAGTGTTGGTTTGGTGGGTGTATTGGTCTTGGTTCGAGGTTGATACAGTAGTGTAGTCTATGTAATTTACTCAGTTGTAATCCACACTAGTGGTGTTTGTGTTTCTCAGTGGCCTACGATGAGAGAGTCTGTGGTGATGGCAGTGCGGCTTTGCCAGGTTTTGCATACATGTATATAGACATCCCACTGGCCCAAGGATATTTTGGAGTTTTGGAGGCTCTGTGTCCTATCCTGCTTGAGGAAAGGTAATTGGCAGTGATTTGGCCACCTCAAGGGTAGATTTGTCCTGGATGGTACTGGCCAACTGTTCCTCCAGCTGGAAGTTTGGTGAGGTTAAGGGGAGTTGGTTTCCCTGTTGCACAGGACAAGAGTCACAGCTAATCCTAGGATCATGCTCTGTACAGCTAGGGTTATGACATTCAGCCACCTATGTGGGCATGGCGGAATGAGGATTGAGCCCCAGTGCTGGAGAGCTGCAGTGGCTACTGGCCCCCAGAGCAGGGACCACTCCAGAGTGGGCTCTAGTCTCAAGACGGTGCTGTGCTATAGCAGCTTGGCTCATAGCAGGTGGGAGGTGGTTAGATAGTGCAACTTATTCTACTAATCTGGGGCAATGCGGCTGTGTGAATTCTCACCAGCTTTCCAAACTGGATTCAGGTCTCGCAAGGATTGTGAGATTCTTCTGATGGAAGGACTTGTAGGTGTTTGCGGCAGCAGTGGGGCCAGGTGCGGCTCTTCTGCTTGACTTTTCCCTACAATGTGGAGTCCCTTCTGACTCCAGGCAGATGTGATCCATATGGAGGAGACGATGCTGCAGAGTCCAGGTTCCTCCATGCTGCCCACCTAGGCTTCTAATCATCACAGCTGCACCTCCACTTCCCCACTGCATTCTAGCACTTTCCCTCCGACGCTCCATTCAAATCTTATCTCTGTAGTTATTGCCTTGGTCCTTTCTTGCTGAGGTGGGTGGGTGGGGTTGTAAATGTCTGGTCTCTCTTGGCAGCCATCTTGCTGATTGATTGTTTTCCTAACTCAAAGCTCTTCTTAAATCACTTCCTTGTAAGGGGGATACCATAATCCTTAAACCAGGGTTTCTCTACCTCAGGACTATTCTCTTTTTGGGTTGGATAACTCTTTGTTGTGGCTTGTCCTGTGCATGGTAGGATGTTTAGCAGCATTTCTGGCCTCTGCTCACTAGATGCCTCCCCCCACACTGTGACACTAAAAATATGTCACATTTTAGGCATTACCAGATATCTCTGAAGAGCAAAATCAACTCCCAAGCTGAGAACTACTGCCTTAGACCATCAGGTCTACCCTTGGAGCTAGGGGCACGGGCCAGCTTGCTTTAGGGGCACTTGAGTTACATGAGGGAGAATGAGATACTGAATAAAATCTGGGTCCTGTTCTGAAGGAGAAAGGTGAGAATGGATGGCAGCCAACAATGCTCATTATACCTCCATTAATCAAGTATGTCTCCAGATTTGGAACATATTTCAGCTTTCCTGTAAATCAGGCTATTTGTGGGAAAATTGAAAAATATGTTTAGAATTTTGATGTTTGGGCAGAGAAGAACTTCCAGCCAGACATCAATCTCTTTAGAATATCAAAGGAGACAGATGATCTTTCTTTTGCCCCATGGTTGATGGAAGATGGAGAGAGAAGAGCTACAATGTTGTATTGGGAAAGAGGCAACCTTCCCAAGTGTCCTTGGGAAACTCTACTTAAGCAGTCTTTGCAAAGACCTTTTACACAAGGCTTCGACTGGACTTTTCTGACTTCTGTGACTTGAGGAATAGCAAAGAGCTATCAGGATATCCTGATTCTCCCTGCCAAAGATTCTCTTAGTTTAAATTATTCCAGATATGTTGTGTAAAGCAAAAAATTTTTATTCCAGAGCACGTTTTTAAATCTTAGGAAAATCAGTGAGATAGCATACTCATAATAATTAAAACCTAAGCTTTGCTATTCTAGAATGAGTCATTTATTTATTCATTCATTTTATGTATTCAGCAAATGTTGAATGCCTGATATGTGCCTGTGATGTGAGGAAAACAAAGTCCCAGTTCTTGCAGCGTTGAAATCTGGTAAAGGCAACACATGTTCTGATATTGAACACTTAAGATCTGACTCAGATGAATGCACTTTCTCCCTGAAATTGATCTATTCTTGCTCTGACACTCTACTTGCCTCTAGGAACTATGGAAACAAATCTTGAACTTGCCAGTTAGTTTATCTCAATCTTTTCAAATTTAAATAATCTCTTCTCTGGTTCCACCTTCTTTGGATATATGCCCCCTCATTCAGATTTCCTTCTTCATTCCCTTTGGATGCCCTCTGAGTAGGATGAGATGAGCTACAGTTGTATGATTGGTAAAAAATGTCCCTGAACACATATCCACAGGGTCTTAGAGAAGTCCTCTTGCTTTTCTGGTCTTTCCAGTCTCTCTCCTTAGCCGTCTTGTTGGTATCTGATGCTGAGGTTTAAGACTCATGAACTCATGGCACGTTTTCTTCCCTTAGCTCATCTCCAGTGATTTGCTCCTTTTGACCCACCCTGTACTTCCAGGCCCACTTTCAGAATGGGTGGTCCACGCCTTCACCCTAGTTGTGGCAATCTCTTGGTTACTTTGCCACCTGTCTTCCATGGCACCGTAAAGAATCCAGACCCACCTGGATTCCTTCCAAGAATAACATGGAACCTCAAGTATTCCTGAAAGTCCCAATTTTGGTTTTCCCCTATTGATCATTTCCTATTATTTTTACAATGCTGAAACCATCCAACATTTCCATTAGGTGATCTACTTCCCCTAGATTCCATTCAATGGATGGGTTACATGCTTTACAATTTGCCCTCAACTAATCTCACCCCCAAAGTGATGAATGGAAGTTCTGCTTTCCTTCCTGTGCCATGGAGACCAGCCACCCTTTCCTTCCCCCCTCTCACCACTTCTAAGTCTCAGCCACGTCTTTTTCTGTGGACACTGAATACTCAACTCCCAGCTGTTTCTTAGATCCCACAGCTATGCCTCTCAAACTGTCTCCATGGGAATAGCTCTCTTCTCTTCACACTCATCAAATGATGTAGACTTCTTGCTAACCA
Source organism: Cebus imitator (assembly GCF_001604975.1). Taxonomy (NCBI): domain Eukaryota; kingdom Metazoa; phylum Chordata; class Mammalia; order Primates; family Cebidae; genus Cebus; species Cebus imitator. The sequence goes on from NW_016107868.1 coordinate 589,771, forward strand.
TAACCTGGACCTCAGGGCTTTCCCAGGGTTAGACTTTTCTAGAAGTCTCTGAGCATTCACTGGATCTGGAAGCTGAGTCCATTCCTGAGCCACAGGGCTACTTCTTTATAGCCTGTAGATCACCCATCACTGCTGAAAGTTGGGGTTATCCTCTGGCTTTCAGATTTATCTCTAGGCCATCTTCATCTTTAAAGACTCACCCTGCAGCAGAAGCCAAGGAACTGCTGCCTTTTACCTTACCAATCAGCCTTGCACAAATAGAGGCCCTTCTCCTAGTCCTGGACACAGAGATACAATGGAAATACATACAGATTCTTCAAAGAATCTGTATCTCTTTCAAAAGGAAATAGAGCTGGTGTTGGGCACATCTGAGCTGTGTGGGTGATATAAAGGCAGGAGAGGAAGGAAAGAAATTTCTACTGATTGGATAACCACTGGGCTGAAAACTAAGTACATATGTCTGATTGTCCTCTTAAAATTATACAATTTGTGAGTTATGCTAGAAAATGAAGGCTTCAATCAGGCATGGTGGCTCACGCCCATAATCCCAGCACTTTGGGAGGCTGAGGTGGGTAGATCACCTGAGGTCAGGAGTTTGAGACCAGCCTGACCAATATGGTGAAACCCCGTCTCTAACAAAATACAAAAATTAGCCCAGCATGGTGGTGAGTGCCTGTAGTCCCAGCTACTTAGGAGGCTGAGACAGAATTGCTTGAACCCAGGAGGCAGATTTTGCAATGAGCTGAGATTGCTCCACTGCACTCCAGCCTGGGTGACAGAGCAAGACTCCATCTCAATGTGGCGATTCCTCAAGGACCTAGAAATAGAAATTCCATTTGACCCAGCAATCCCATTACTGGGTATATATCCAAAGGATTACAAATCGTTCTACTATAAGGACAC
>NW_016107868.1:591138-608805 GCF_001604975.1 Cebus imitator
AAGGAAGGAAAGAAAGAGAAAGAAGGAAGGAATGAAAGAAAAAGGCTTAAAGTGGTAAAGGCAGGCAGACGGCAACATGACTTTACTGGTCTATTTAAGACTTCACCAAGGCCTTTCTGACTTCAAGGTTTATATTCGTTTTACTACACCATGTACCAAGCTCCTGTTCCCTGACTGAATCCTTATACCTCAAAGAGCTACTGTTCCTTTCTGGATTGTGTGACCACTATCTGCAGCTGGGACTCAGTGGTCTCAAGACCATGATTCCAGCTCTGCCTGCATTTTGCTTTGATCTTAGGCAAGCTGTTTGCCCTTGTGGGCTTCAGCTTCCCTACCTGTAAGCAAGAGTCAAATACATGAAGCCAAACATCTCTTGTTCTTAATGAATCAGGAACAGTTCAATTTTTCTCATTGGGGTGTGTATTTTTATAAATTTTTGTATTTGTAATGATTTGTTCTTACTGATTATTTGAATTTTAAGTAAAAAGTTAAATTATATATTTTGGGTTTTTTGTTTTTATGTTTAGATTTATCTTCCATTTGTGAAACTGGATTTTCAATTAGAGTTGTGACATAAAGCTTTCTTTTAAAATGTATACATTTTTAAAAGTCAAATCTATTTACAGAAAATTATTAATAAGTAAATAATTATCCAGAGATGGCAAAAATCATGAAGTTGATAATTATCTGATTGAACTTTGGGAAGTACTAGTTCTGAGAGGGAGATGAGAAAAGGCCCAGGATTTAATAGTGATGCTGTCTAACATTTAGACCTTAAGAAAAATAAGAGGAACTGGAAAAAGAAGACCAAAAAAGAAGGGGCTTGAGTGGTAAGAGGAAAATTAAGAGTGTAACATATTAATTAGTTCTTATGCTGAGCTGCTCTGAAGCTGATGGTTGCCAAATATATCAAAAAAGCTACATCAAGACATCTAGGGTTTCTTTTGGGAGAGGAGGGTCCCAGGTCAGCCTCCTGAAAGCATTTAACTAATGATGTTGGGTGGGGTTAATGCAATGATTCACATTTCCAGAAGCAATCCTTGCTAGTGATCATTGACTGTTTTGGAGGTATGATATTCCCTCCTCGGCCAAAGTGGTGGACATTGAGAAGGGAAAAAACAGTGAAGAGAATGAGAACTGGGAAGGACTGGGTAGTCAAAGGTGGTGGGAGTAGAAAAGAGCTTGGAAATTCAGTAAGAAAAAATTAAGCCTAAGGTAAGTTACACTGCCAATATGTAAGGACAAAATACAGCCCGAGGAGTGATCTTCATTCAAGAAAATAGAGGTCCATTAAATAAAAACAGTAAATAAAAAAGATAAATGGGCCTGACCTTGAACTGGCCTGGTTCCTGAAATGGCATGCTTTATGCCCTGGGCATGGAACAGACCAAAGTGCCTCTCAGTGGGGTTGCCAGAGCAAATAAAGTGCATCCCACACACTATTTGGAATATTCTTTTTTTTTTTTGGAGACGGTGTTTTGCTTTTGTTACCCAGGCTGGAGTGCAATGGTGCCATCTCGGCTCACCGTAACCTCCACCTCCTGGGTTCAAGCAATTCTCCTGCCTCAGCCTCCCAAGTAGCTGGGATTACAGACATGAGCCACTATGCCCGGCTAATTTTTTTTTTTCTTTTTTTTTTCCATAGAGACAGGGTTTCTCCATGTTGGTTAGGCTTGTCTCAAACTCCTGACCTCGGGTGATGCGTCTGCCTCAGCCTCCCAAAGTGCTAGGATTACAGGCATGAGCCACAGTGCCTGGCACAATATTCTTATACCAAAAAATTGTTCGTTGCTTATCTGAAATTCAAATCTCACTGGATGCTTCATATTCACTTGCTGATTTTGTTTTTGCTTAATTTCTCAGTGAGGGCTTGCGCTCTGGGAAAGGATCAGCCCAGAGGAATATTTACTGGTTCTCAGATTGCCTAACTATGCTATCATCTTGCCATGACTGCGAAAAAAAAAAACAACTCCCTTTTTTTCTTATTCCCAATGTTTTACTCTGAAAAATGTCAAACTTACAGAAAATTTGTGAAAAATGTGCAATGAACATTCATATGCTATTTATGTCACTAATTTTACCATTTTTGTCACATTTTCTTCTTTTCCCTCCCTTTGTACGTGTATATCCTTAGCTGAACCATTTGAGAGTTACAAATATCGTGACACCCAAGCCCCAAAACATACTGCATGTCTCTCTCAAAAATTAGAACATTTTCCTATATATAAGCATGACGGAAAGATGACACTCTGGTCATATTTAACATTGACACAGTACTGTTTTCTAATAGAAAGTCTATATTTAAATTTCTGCAATTGGCCCAATAATGTTTTCTACCATGGTTTTTAATTTTAATTTTTAATTCATATTTTTAGAGACTAGGTCTCATTCTGTTGCCCGGTCTGGTATCGAACTCCTGGGCTCAGGCGTTCCTCCCATCTTCGTCACCTGAGCAGCTGGAAACATGGTCCATGCTGCCATGCTCAGGTCAGTTTTTATTTTTTAATTCAAGATTTGGGCAATGATAGACCTTGCATTTATTTTCATGTCTCTTTAGTGTTCTTTAATGTAAACCAGTTTGCCAGTCCTTTTAAAATTTGTTCATGATTGACATTTTTGAAGAGTTCGGGCCAGTTCTTCTGCAGATGTCTTATTGTTTTCCCATGACTAGACTTTGGTTAAACATTATCGGCAAGGATATTGCATAGGGTATGGTTGTGTCATAGGTCTTAGCACCTTATGTGAATTGTTTTATAAATTGGTGTTGTTGAATTTGTTCTTAATTAAGGTGGTGTCTACTGGATTTCTCTGTCATACTTATTCCTTTTCTTTGTAATTAAAATATAACTTGGGATGTGCTACTTTGTGACTGTGTGAATACCTATTTCCCCAACTTTCTCCCAATGGTTTTAGTATCCACAGATGATTCCTTTGTGAATCAAACATTACTATGGTAGTTATAAAATGGCAATTTTTTTTCCTTTTTTCCTTTTGAGACAGTCTCGCTCTGTTGCCCAGGTTGGAGTGCAGTGGTGCCATCTAGGCTCACTGCAACCTCTGCCTCCTGGGTTCAAGTGATTCTCCTGCCTCAGCTTCCCAAGTAGCTGGTATTACAGGCACCTGCCAACATGCCTGGCTAATTTATGTGTTTTTAGTAGAGACAGGGTTTCACCATATTGACCACCCTGTTCTCAAACTCCTGACCTCAAGTGATCTACCTGCCTTGGCCTCGCAAAGTATTGGGGTTACAGGTGCGAATCACAGCACCGGGCCATTGAAATGGCAATTTTTTATTCTTTTTCTTTTCTTTTTTTTTGAGACAGAGTCTTGCTCTGCCACCCAGGCTGGAGTGCAGTGGCATGATCTTGGCTCACTGCAACCTCCACCTCCTGGGTCCTGATTTTCCTGCCTCAGCTTCCTGAGCAGGTGCGATTACAGGTGTGCACCACTATGCCAAGCTTTTTTTTTTTTTTTTTTTTTTTTTAGAGATGGAGATTTCATCATGTTGACCAGGCTGGTTTCAAATTCCTGAACTTAAGTGATCTGCCTGCTTCAGGACTCCCAAAGTGCTGGGATTACAGGTGTGGACCACCTTGCCTGGCTGGCAATTTTTTATTTCTGTCATTTTGTCTATGTTTATTCGTTGGCATTTTTCTATAAAAAGGCTTCCCTTTTCTTCCTAATCCCTTTAAAATTTCTTTTTGGCCAGGCGTGGTGGCTCATGCCTATAATCCTAGCACTTTGGGAGGCCGAGGCAGGTGGATTGACTGAGCTTAGGAGTTTGAGACCAGCCTGGGCAACATAGTGAAACCCCATCTCTACTAAAATACAAAATACAAAAAGAAAAAAAAAAGGAGCTGGGCATAGAGGCATGCATCTGTAATCCCAGCTACTTGGGAGGCTGAGGCAGGAGAATCACTTGAACCCAGGAGGCAGAGGTTGCAGGGAGCTGAGATTGTACCATTGCACTCCAGCCTGAGTAACAGAGCAAGACTCTGTCTCAAAATTAAATTCTTTTTAATTTCAGTATGAACTCATGAATTCTATTTTATTGAGTATGCATTGCCCCAAATTTGATGAGTGGGAGCCCCCTTAAACTGATTCTTGTATCTCTTTGACACATCTTCCTCAGTTATTGAGCACTTTTAACGTTTCTGGCACAACAAGATGTTGCACGCTCACTTTGAAATGATCTATGCTTCCAAAGAGTCTGGTGAATGGTATTTAGAGAGCAAGATATGGGTGCACTCTGTGCTCACTACTCTGTGGCAAAATTGTTTTTAGGGTCTTTCAATGGACAGAAGAGGAAAATACTTCGTCAAAATCACGAATTCATAATGATACCACCAACTGATACCACCACCCAATCCAATAATATAGGATCTTCCTTCTCTCCTTCCCCTAATCTATATGTGTATCTTTTTTCTCCCACAGTGAAATCCCTGGTACCTCAAAATGTCAAAAGATGTTCACTCATTTGCTCAGTCTTGCAATATACACAAAATAGTTCCAGAATTGCCTCACCAACATCATTACCAAAAGCAAACCTAGCAAGTAAGTTTAAGATTCTTTTTTTTGGGGGGGAGGGGGGTGGTCTTAGACTCTTAGACTCTATTCCACTGAAGGTGTATAAGTTAGAATACTTTGTTGCTGTGTCTGAAAGTTGTTTGGATTAATTATTTTTTCTTTCCAATTGTGTTACCAATTTGATTATAAAGTTTATTCATTTCTTTTACTTTCAAGTCTTTGTTCCCCCATTCTTGTTGACTTAATTTTATTTTTTGAATATGTAAAATACCAACATGGTTCAAAATTCAAAACAATAGGAAAGTTGTACCGAGACAGGTCCCATCCCCTTTTCATTTTTTTCCATTCCATCTCCTAACCCTCTTTGTGTAACCAAATTCATTTATTTCTTATTTATCCTTTCTGTATTTCTTTTTTTAAAAAATAAATAAATGAATGAATAAGTATCTATTCATTCATCATATATTCTGTATTTCTTTTTTTTTTTTTAAATAAATGAATGAATATGTATTTTGTTGAGATGTTGATCACCACCTGCGGGGGTCTGTCCAGCAAACCCTGGCTCCACAACAAGTGAATAAAATGCACTCACACACCGAGTACAGTGAATGAGTGGGCTAGGGAGGTCGTCAGCTACTCTCAGAGGGCAGCTGCAGCTACTCGACCCCCTGCTAGCTGTTCCTCCTCGCATTTATTTAGTAGAGATTTAATAACAGAGGTTCTAAGTCAACACACTTGTGGATAATTAACATGGTTAAAAGTGGTTTTACAAAGGATAAAAGCTTTGGTTCCAGGGCCCAGAACAAACACCATTAATGGGTAATCCCTCTTCAACCTTTCCCTAAGACGACCGTCCAGCACAAAGTTTACATGAGTAAACAATTAGAGTAGAGACAAAGGAATGTGGGCTAAACTGACTTAACTGGGGAAGCTTCTATTATCCCTAGTCTTCATCCTATGACCTAATGCTCCAAGGTAAGAACTGGCTGCTTTCAGCCTGTTCCATTCTTACAAACCGTTCGGGCTTCCAAAAAGTTTGAGACTATAATCTTATAACTTTCCCTAATAGTTCCCTTAATATTTTGCCAACCACCCTCAGTGAATCTCAACACTTTGTCTTTGTCACACAAAATGTAGCATACTACATATTGTCTTTTTTTTTTTTTTTCTCCATAGTTTTTTTTTTTTTTTTTTTTCATTTATTTGTTTTTTTACAGAATGTAGCCTTTTCAGATCGCCTTTTTTTACTTAGTAATATGGTCTGGAAATCAATTTATATTGTTTAACAGAAATCTTTTTTATATACAAATACAAACCAGAGTTTATCAACCAAACTCCTATGTATGGGCCTTTAGGGTGTTTCCAATATTTTTCTATTACAAATAATAGCGCAATGAATAACTATTTGGAGAGTTGTGCAAGACCATGTGACTAATAAGAGGCAGAGTCAGAATTAGAACTCTGGGCTGGGCGTGGTGGCTCATGCCTGTCATCCCAGCACTTTGGGAGGCTGAGGAGGGCAGATCACCTGAGGTCAGCAGTTCAAGACCAGCTTGGCTGACATGGTGAAACCTCATCTCTACTAAAAATACAAAAAATTTAGCTGGGTGTGGTAGCGGGTGCTTGTAATCCCAGCTACTCAGAAGGCTGAGGCAGGAGAATCGCTTGAACCTGGGAGAAAGAAGTTGTAGCGAGCCAAGATTGCACTATTGCACTCCAGCCTGGGTAACAAGAGTGAAACTCTGTCTCAAAAAAAAAAAAAAAAAAAGAAAGAACTCTGGCTGTTTGACCAGTATTCCTCAAGTCACTAAAAATTAAACATTGAATTGTGAATTTACATCCTGGGCATTTACAGTTCAGTAGTAGTTCAGAATTTAGAGTTTTTCTTGTGTGTTGATAGAAAATTCATTTTAAAAATACCGATTATGGAAATGCAGTTACTAAGATAACATTTTTTTTCTTTTATTACTTTTTGTCTTTTTTTGTTGTTTGTTTGTTTTTTGGTGGAGTCATGCTCTGTCACCCAGGCTGGCTGGAATGCAGTGAGGCAATCTCGGTTTACTGCAACCTCCACCTCCCAGGTTCAAGAGATCCTTCCACCTCAGCCCCTCAAGTAGCTGGAACTACAAGCATGCACCAGGATTTTTGTATTTTTAGTAGAAATGGGATTTTGCCATGTTGCCCAGGCTTGTCTCAAACTCATGAGCTCAAGCGATCCACTTGCCATGGCCTCCCCAAATCCTGGGATTACAGTTGTGAGCCACCGTGCCCAACCTGCTAAGTTAACGATGTTAATTAAATATTTTCTCATTTGGGGCATGCCCAGCTACTCGGGGTAACCCAAATATATAGTTTATTGAGATGCTAAGTAAAGTGGAGGCACACTTTATGCGTACACAGAGGACTCATCTGCCATTTTCAGACTTTCTTGGGTGTTCCTATCAGCTTCCTGTCAGTGACTTCCTCTCTCCCTGCAGGTAAAGGCTAAACTCAGTAACATGGTCTGCAGCCCCTGAGAAGCTTGCTCCTTCCAACCTTCCGGCTTCATGCTGCTCATTCTCTCTAGGGCTCTCTTTGCCCTAAACACACGTTGCATTCTTTCAGTCCTTCAATTTGCCACCCATAATATTCCTCTTCCTGGGATGCTTTGCTCTATTTTCTTCACTTAGTTAAGGTCTCACCATTCAGTTCTCAGGCCAAGCATTGCTTATTTGGGGAAGAGGTCTCTGATCCCCCGGATGAGTCCAGTCTCCCTGTTCATTCTCTCATTGCACCTTGTGACCCTTCTTCACAGCCCTCCTGACTACTGTCATTTTACAGACTTTTGTGCAGTGACTTGATTAACATTTATCTTTCTCATTGGTGTGTGAATGCTAGGACTCTGTTTTGCTCAACATGGGGCTCCATAGCCTAATATAATTCCTTTGCACATGGCAGGAGTTCAACAAATATTGACTCTGTGCATGGTAGTTTCTGTGCATCTGCACGGGGGTTCCCTCGGCTTGGCATGCCACTTACACACCATCTCACCTCGAGATCTTTATTCACCTTAATATTTTTATCCCTTAGTAAAAATATACCAATAAATTCTTACTTAATGTCCTCAATGGGTTCTTGGAAACTGTGACTGTAAGCAAAATGACGTGTGAGAAAAAACAATTTTTTTAGTCAATGTTATAATAAAACGATATTGAATGAAATGATGTCATTTGAGGACCTGCTGCACATAGTTCTGCTTAAAGTTGCAGTTTCCAAGAGCCTATCAACAATGTTAAAGGAGGACTTACTGCATGTTTAATCATATGATAGTTTATGTAACCCAGCTAGCAGCTGAGGTCACTTTGCCTTCTAGCTCTACTTCTGCCTGTATTTTTTTCTGTTTTGTGATCTGTCAACCTGGACACAAATACCACTCATACTCTTAATCCACTTCTAAGCCTTTATGGGCTTAGTGGCTTTGGTGAGAATTTGAGGGGCTGTCTTCTCCATTACTGCATTGACTCTTCTTTTTTCTCGCTCTTTTACCTTTCTCTTTCCTCCTGTCTCTTCTTCTTCCTCCTTCACTTCAAGAGTGTCACAGACATCTCACCCTTCGCAGGATAATTTTGTGGAAGCCAGCATCCATGACCACATGGGTACTTCCCTGGCTAAAGTGGGCTGGCCCAGGGTCTTTTCCCAATGATGATGGATCTTGTACCTGTTGCTAAAAGGATACAATTTCATCATTGCTGTGGGCTGAATGTTATGTACCTCTAAAATGGATATGTTGAAATCTTAACTCCCAAGGTGATGGTATTAGGAGGTAGAGGCTTTGGGAGGCGATTAAGCAATAACAAAGAAGGCCTCTTGAATGGGATTAGCGCCCTTTTAAAAGACACTTCATAGAACGCCCTCACTATGTGAGATGAACCAGGAAGCAGGCCCTCACTAGACATGGACTCTATCAGTGCCTTGATCTGGGACATTCCAGCCTCCAGAACGGTAAGAAATAAATTCCTGTTTATAAGTCAACCAGTTTATGGTATTTTGGTATAGCAAACAAAATAGACTAAGAACATTATGTTATATTAGAGTGATGTCATATAACTGGTCAAGTTTGGAGGATGTCCAGTGCCCTAGCCCATGCATCTGGGGAGAGGTTGGTGAAGAGAAGGATGAGAGGAAGTAGAATAACTTTTTCACCCTTCCTGAGACACATTCCTCCTACCATGGTCCTATTACGGGACCTTCCTACAATCACTTTCCAGCTTCCCCTTGTTTCCCCATTTCTACCCTCAAAGTAGAAATGGGGAAACAAGGGGGTGTTTCGCCTACCCTGCCTTTGTAATTTTGTGCTGGCTGTGGCAGTTCCCAGGGAGTCTTTGATTACATTCTCAAGAGGTCCTATGAGGATGCTTTGGCAAATTCAAACTCATGTCAGGCCATTTGAATGTCTAGAATCCTCAGATAGAACCTGCTGCCAGCTCAAAAAGACCTGACGGTAATGTGTCATCTTCCCTTCACAAACATTGAGTATGTCTGTCTAATTGTCTTAAGTGGACATTTCTGTTTTCCTCAGTTTTTCTTTCAGGGTTCGTCACATTTCTTTACGGAAAGCTACCTTACGCAAGCATTTTGTGTGATACTTGTTCAGAGTTTGAGGTTTTTGCGCTGACCCTGGAGACTGTTAATTTTATTCTGTACCAAGTGTTTGTAAGTGGGGATTTTATTTAGATAAATTGACAACAGCAAAGTGCCACCCCATTCCACCCCGACATTCATTAAGGATTTGCTGTGTCCCAAAATTATCCTCTGGTGGTTATAAACATTGCCTCATTGTATCCTTAAAACTGCTTTTCAAGACAGATAGGATTGTGACTCCTATAGAAATCTGGAAACTGAACCCAGACAGGGTAGGAAGTTTGTCCTAAGGCACACAGCTATGACCAGCACAACCGAATCTTACCTTAACTCACATCAAAGCCTACGAGCTTAAATGTTGGGCTATTTACCATGGCTGGGGGAGACAGGGAATAAAAAACAGAGTTTTGTTAAATCAACAGCTATGTTTACACTTTCTGTATAAACAATGAAATGTCCCCAATGAAGTCACACAAGGAGGAACAGTAACTCCTGCCAACACACTGGTAAACTTGGCTCTGCCAAAAGTATTAAGTCTTGTTTTCAGTCATCAATATCTTCTGTTTCTTTTGCCATCATCTTTTTGTTATTCATTAAGCCCAGAGCCTCAACCAGCTCTCATTTAAGATAATTGTTCTTATAGTTTTCCAGAAACTATAAGAACAATTTGTCCTTACACTTTTTCCTAGTATCTCTTCCCCCAAAAGGCAATGTCCCTAAATTTGTATCATTCCAGGCATTAGAGAACCAAGAGCAGAAACGTTTATAAGATTTGAAGGTTATCATTCTCCCCCAAAACACATGAACATTACCTTTGCAGAGTTATTGTTCAAAATATAGACTTAAAAGCTCTCTGGGCTACACTCAGTTGATAATTAATTATAATGACTTCAACATATGTTAAATTTGTACGGGAGTGGGGAGGGTCACTTGCAGTCTCAAGAAGACACAGCACACTGTGAACCAGTTCTGGAGCCTACTTACAGATCTCAAAGCTTCCTGCAGCAGGAGGGCTAATGACATTCTCCCTTTTAGAAAAGCAGAATGATTCAGGATACAGATGTTCCGCCTACCCTGCGTTTGTAATTATGAGCTGGCTGTGGCAGTTCCCAGGGAGTCTTTGAATCATCTGTTCTTGCAGTTTCTCTTGCCGCTGCTCTTTTTAGAACAATCTAGGACATGTCAGCTGAAAACATGTACCAGTTGCTTGCAAAGAAGAGAATGGCTTTTTGTGTGGGAGTGGGGGACACAGAGAGTTCTCTTCTTCCCTCTCTGCTGGGGAGCATGGTAGGCAGAATAAGATAATAATTCTCAGAGAAAAAATATGAGTCTTGAAGAACCCTGATGCCTAGAAAGCACGGAGTGAAGACAGCTTACTGCTAGTCCTGCTGTGTATACCAAGGACTGGCAAGAGCTTCAGGAAGACGTGCTAATTTCACTTTAATTAACACACAATAATGCAAAGGAGATGAACCAGAGAAACCTGAATTTGCAGGCAGCCCCATAAAGCAAAAATAAACTGGGTACCTATTGTGAAATCATCTTTGGTGCAGTTTGGCTCAGGGATGTGCGGCTCCTGATACTTTTTCTTCATCTGCATGAGTGTCTGGACTCTGGATTCAGATACACAGACGGAACTTTAGGTCTGATGGGTTCCTGAGTCACCCCCAACACGGGGGACAGGCTGTATTTAAAAAATTTATTGAGTATTTATTTGTACAAAGCATTCTGTAAGGCAATAAATTGTAGTTCTGGGGGTTCAGGGGTTCTGGGAGGGGTAATGGAAGGAGAAGTGATAGTTATTAGTGTCATAGAATTTGACAGCAAAAAACTACTTCAGAGGAATGCTCCTCAAAGATTTCTCAAATGCAGGTTCATGGAGTAGTGATAATTATGAAATTAACAGTTTGGACAAAACTAAAGACAAACAAGGTGAGCTTTCTATAAAGCTAAATGTGTTCAGTTGAAAAGAATTTTTTTTTCTTTAGAATGTCTGTCCTACTTATTTTTAAAAGACCATTTCATAGTGATTTGAGGGGAATACGACCATTCTCCTTTACCCTCACATCTCTGCCCCCTTTCCTGCCAGAAGAGAAGAAGCTCAAGAAACTGACATCCAGATGGGAATCAAAGTCCCATTCTTGACCTGGTTAAGCCCTGTGTCCATGCCAGCTCTAGTGAAGCTGAGATACGGACTTTCAGTTGGCAGTCTTGAGGGGGCCTTCTACCTTCCCCTGAAACCAGTTTCAGACAGGTCCCTGCTACGAGGCCATTCTGACTCATCCCTGGTTATAAGCAGAGAGGGTGGGGCAGGAAGTGAATTATGCATTTGCTGAGGTGGGCCCTGCTCAGTTTGCTGGGCACACAAAGATAAAGACAGTCGCAGGTAACACTGACCCTGAACTCTGTCCACTGGGGAGCCCTGGCCTGTGATGCCAGCCCTCACCCATCAGATTCAGTATTTCTCTTCCCTTTGGATGACAGGAAAGTGGGGTGGAAGCTCTCCTCCCAGCACTGGTCTAGATTTAGAAGTGTGGGAGGAAGACCTTTCCTCCGTGGATCAACGTGGGGAGTGCAGGGGGGCTGGATAGGCTGTGGTGTTTACTAAATGAGGCTTGAGAAGCCTGAATTTCATTGCAAACTGCCAGCATTGGGTAGCTTAGAGTTATGCAAACAATCATAGGTGTTCTTGGTTTCGCAGTCAGGCTAAGAAGGACTTTTTTTTTTTTTTTAATTGAAGGTTAAAATGTTAAATGGTGGTAAAATACACACAGCATAAAATTTACCATGTTAATCAGTTTTAAATCCACAGTTTAATGGCACTAAGTACATTCACATTGTTGCGCTACCATTGCCAGTTTCCAAACTGAAACTCTATGTCCATTACACAATAACTCCTTATTCTCTCCTCCTCCCAGTTCCTGACAACCATTCTTCTGCACGTCTCTACGGAATTTTTTTTTTTTTTTTTTTTTGAGACAGGGTTTCACTCTGTCGTCCAGGCTGGAGTGCAGTGGCATGATCTTGGCTCACTGAACCCTCAACCTCCAGGAGCAAGTGATCCTCACCCCAGCCTTCTGAGTAGCAGGGACTATTGGCATGTGCCACCATGCCCGCTAATTTTTGTATTTTTTGTAGAGGTGAGGTCTTGCCATGTTGCCCAGGCTGGTCTCAATCTCCTGAGCTTGAGCAATCTACCTGCCTCTGCCTCCCAAGGTACTGGGTTATAGGCATATACTGCCACACCTAGCCATCTCTATGAATTTCACTGCTTCAGGTTCCTCATCTAAGTGGAATTATGCAGTATTTATTTTTCAGTGTCTGGCTTATTTCACTTAGCCTAAGTCCTCAGGGTTCATTGATGTTGTAGCATTTGCTAGAATGTCCTTCCTTTTTAAGGCTGAACCATATTCTATTACATGTATTTAACTGTTTGTTCTCTAAGGGATTTGAGCTAGATCCTCAAGGTGGCAGCCAGTACCCACCACATTAATATGAATAGTTCTGGGAATGGCCTCAGGTTGCACCAGCAGTTCTAACATCTTCCTGAGCACAGAGCTGGAGAGCGCGTGGAGGCCTGGGGTAAATTCTGTGTCTCTGCTGAGAAACGGCGATTGCAGTCAAGTACCCAGTCCTTGGGCACCATTTCAGTGCCTTCTTGCTTAGGATCCCACATTGGACGCTCACATGTGGATTGTACCTGAAACTACTGGCTTGCTCTTGAAAATGCCTTTTGTCCCAGTGGGATCCTATAATCCTCTGTCTGTAGCACTTAGGAAAGGACAGTTCTGCTGTCAGGATTATGTTCTTGAGAAGTTTTTACCACGCCCCAAATCAAGTGAGAGAAAATGTTGAACCTTCATGTCTTCAGACTTTAATGTACCAAAGTCAAAGGGTTTCAGCTTTAGACTTCAACCTCTCTTTGAAACTGTGATCACTGATGTGAGTTTAGGTACATTTGGGCATTTTTGTGTGGCTGGCTTTGCCTCGTTCGGAGCACTTTAGACTTTCATGTGGTGTTTATCGTAAAATGTCATGAGTTAGGTTGGGTCTTAAGTGGAATATAATTGGAGATGAAATTTAAAAAGCAATGAATTTTGGCCTTCAGTGTGCGCGGCCTTGAAGTTTTCTTCTTCCTTTCTTTCCTTTTATTTTAGTTTTTTAGAGACAGAATCTTGCTATGTTGCCCTAGCTGGTCTCAAACTCCAGGGCTCAGGTGATCCTCCTACCTCAGCCTCCTGAGTAGCTAAAACTACAGACAGGTATGTACCATCATGCCCAGCAAAGTTATCTTAATATTCTGCCCTTACTGATTTCAGAGCCTTCTGGGGCAGTAGCTGAGCTGCCCATTTTACAGATCCCAGACACAAGGAGAAGGATGGGATGGGAGTAGGGGCTGAGCTCTGTGGAGGTGGCACTGCGGTGGTACTCACGAGGCACTTCTCTGAGATTACTCTGCCCACTGGCTTCAGGTGTGTTTGTTAAATCTCACTGATGGAGAGATGCCAGCTAATGTCTCTTTACTCTGCCTTAAGAGACCCTCTGTTACTCTGTGGGCATTAGGTACTTGACCAATCCACTAATAAAGTTGTTTTTTTGATCTTCATCTGGATCTCGGTGTCAATTCTCCACTGGTTGGAACCAGCATGGGAGGAGGGATGATCAGTGTTGTTATCTTAAATGTATTTCTTTTCTTTTCTTTTTTGAGATGGAGTCTTGCTCTGTTGCCCCGGCTGGAGCACACTGGTGCAGTCTTGGCTCATTGCCACCTCTGCCTCCTGGGTTCAAGTGATTCTCCCACCTCAGCCTCCTGAGTAGCTGGGATTACAGGCACCTGCCACCATGCCCAGCTCATTTTTGTATTTTTGGTAGAGATGAGGTTTCACCATGTTGGCTATGCTGATCTTGAACTCCTGACCTCAAGTGATCTGCCTGCCTCGGCCTCCCATAGTGCAGGGATTACAAGCGTGAGCCACCGCGCCCAGCTCTTTAACATATTTCAAACAACAAAGAGTTGGCAAGCCCATGTGAATTCCCAAAATTAATTTTTTTTTCAGACTGAACCATGGACTCATCTTCTGGAAACCACTGCCTTAAAGATCATGCAAATCTATGTGCTCATTTTACTAAAGAGGAATATGAAGTCCAGGGAATTAACTTACTCATGGGCACAGATGGTGACCAAGCTGTGCTCAGAGCTGCAAGCTGTTTTCATCAAACCTGTTAGAAGCTTCCTGCTGAGATTAGGGCCCCTGCCATATTCACCTCCTAGGATTTGCAGTGGTGTGAAATGTGCCCCAGGACCTACAGTGGTCTGGGGGAAGGTGGGAGAGACCCCTTGTCCTGTACTGGCACAGTTACCTTGTTCATGACACTGGGAGGCTGAGATGGAGAGGGGAGAGTAGGATGAGTCCAGCTTCCCTACTCAAAAGCCACACAACAGTGCAGCCAAGGACAATCCTGGTCTCCTCTACACTACAGGCATTCCAGGAGGACCAAATTAGCTGACCAAGATGCGGGTACTTGAAAAATTATGATGTGTAATCGGAAAGCAATGTCGGCATCAGGCTACCGAGACAAACTTGTGTGGGCCAAGTGTGGAATCAGCATCATCATTTTCTAAGCATGCTTCACGGGCCACATCAGCCTTAGTATCTCAATCCAAAGCAAACTGACCCATTCGTCCTGGAGAAAATATCTTCTTGATTTTTAAATAGTGAACTGAGAATTCCTCTACTACTCCACAAAGATATTTTTCCAATTTCAGATGGGAAGCTGTCTTTCTTAAACTTTTAAAAAATATCTCCCTTTAAAGATTTTGATATCATCTCATGTAATGTTCCTATTCCCAAGTATTTTTTAAATGAGTTCTTTAGAGTTCTTCATTATACTGTGAGTAGGAGTTTAGAAACTCAGTTATCACTTTATCTGTTTTAGCCAAGGATTGGAAAGATTTAATATAATTTACAAGGAGGAAAATGTAAAGAAATGAGATTTTAACTAGATATTAAATAGAAAGAAAGCAAAACAACCTTTATAACTTGCTTTATAATAGTATTTCCTTTCCTTTTTTTTTTTTTTTTTTTTTTTTTTTTTTTTTTTTTTTTTTTTTTTTTTTTTTTTTTTTTTTTTTTTTTTTAGACAGAGTCTTGCTCTATCACCCAGGCTGGAGTTCAGTGGTGCAATCTTGGCCCACTGCAATCTCTGCCTCCTGAGTTCAAGTGATTCTCCTTCCTCAGGCTCCTGAGCAGCTGGGACTATAGGTACATGCCACCACGCCTGGCTAATTTTTTGTATTTTTAGTAGACATGGGGTTTCACCATTTTAGCCAGGATGGTCTCGATCTCCTGACCTTGTGATCTGCCTGCCTCAGCCTTCCAAAGTGCTGGGATTATAGGTGTGAGCCACTGCACTCAACCTAGAACATTATTTTCAAGATTTAGCCTGAAAGTGAGAATTAAGAGCTTACCTGCTTCGCTTTATGGTTTCTAAAAAATCACTTGATTCTAAAGTTCCATGGTTCCTATTGGTATTTCTGTTTTTGATGCACAGAAAATGTGCTGTAATGTCTACTCATGTAATATCTAGTATTGCATGATTCCTATCCATATCTCTGTTTTTGAGAAACAGAAGCAATGTTTATCTGAGTGGCAATATAGTCAGTGATCTCAAAGAACTGACAGTGCTTATCTCCCCATGAGGGAATCATGAGTTAAAGGTCAGGGAGTAGCCTGTGAATGAAAATGTGCTCTGCCTACAAGAAAAGATGTCAGTCACAAAAGGAAACTAACACTGCAAATATCAGGGGTCTTCAAAAAGTCCATGAAAAATATGTATTATGAAAAAACTGTGCGTGGATTTTATTTTTTTTTACACCAAGATAAATCTGTACTAATTTATTATAATATGTCTGAACACGGTCTAGTTTGAGGCACTAAGAAGGATAAGGCATCAGTTTAGAAAGAGTTCTTGTAAGAGAAACATGGATTCTGCTTAAAATTCAAGCAAGAACAGATATCACATTTATGGCAAAGCTTGGGTGGAAGAATGGTAACGTCACTGATGCTTTACAAAAAGTTTACGGGGAAAATTCCTCAAATGATAATTTTACAAATGGATAACTTGTTTTAGGAAAAGACGGGGCCCAGGTGAGGTGGCTCGTGCTTACAGTCCCAGCACTTTGGGAGGCCAAGGTGGGATGATTGCTTGAGGCCAAGAGTTTGAGACCAGCCTGGGCAACATAGTGAGATCCTTTCTCTTAAAAAGATAGAAAATTTCCCAGGGTGCAGTGATGCACGCCTGTAGTCCAAGCTACTTGGGAGGCTGAGGCAGGAGGATTGTTCAAGGCTAGGAATTCGAGGCTGCAGAGAGTTACGATGGTGCCACTGCACTCCACCATGTGACAGAGTGAGACCCTGTCTCTTAAAATAAAAGGAAAAGAAAAAGAAAGGACAACATTGTTGAAGATGAAGACTGCAGCAGCAGACCATCCACATCAATTTGCAAGGAAACATTTTTCTTGTTCATACCCCAATTAACAACACAAACAATAGCCATCATCATAGGCAGGACAACATCATTATCAGGACTTACAAGTAACAGCACCAACAATAGCCAACATCCTAGACATCTCAATTTGTTCAGCTTATACAATTCTGACTAAAAAATTAGTTGAGCAAGCTTCCCACTCAATGGGTGCCAAAACAGTTGTGCCCAGGTCAGCTGTGGACAAGACCAGAGCTTCCCATGGAAATTTTAAATGCACAGGATCAAGATCCTGAAGCATTTCTTCAGACTTGTAACAGGAGATGAAACATGGCTTTACCAGTGTGGTCCTGAAGACAAGACACAATCAAAGTAATGGCTACCAAGAGGTGAAAGTGGTCCAGTCAAAGCAAAAGAGGACAGGTCAAGAGCAGAGATCATGGCAACAGTTTTGTGGGATGCTTAAGGTATTTTGCTTGTTGCTGTTCTGGACAATAACTTCTGATTGTTATGAGAGCATTTGGAGAAAGCTGGCCAAAGTTTTAGCAGAAAAACTCCTGGAAAAGCTTCACCAGAGAGTCCTTCTCTACCATGACAATGCTTCTGCTCATTCCTCTCAGCAAACAAGGGCAATTTTGCAAGAGTTTTGATGAGACATCATTAGGCACCTACCCTCCCGTCCTGATTTGGCTCCTTCTGACTTCTTTTTGTTTTCTATTCTTAAAAAATCTTTACAGAGGACCCATTTTTCTTCAGTTAATAATGTAAAAAAGACAACATGAGCATCGTTAAATTCCCAGGCCCCTCAGTTCTTCAAGGATGGACAAAATGGTTGCTATCATCACTTACAAAAGTGTCTTGAACTTGATGAAGGTTATGTTGACAAAGTTTATATTTTTTATTTTTATCTTTTTTTTTTTTTTGAGACAGAGTCTGGCTCTGTCACCTAGGGAGTGCAGTGGCACGACCTTGGCTCACTGCAATCTCCACCTCCTGGGCTCAAGCAATTCTCATGCCTCAGCCTCCCAAGTAGCT
>NW_016107868.1:609060-610639 GCF_001604975.1 Cebus imitator
CAAGTCCTTTGTTCATTTTTATTTTTTTTATTTTTTGAGATGGAGTTTTGCTCTTATTGCCCAGGCTGGAGCATAATGGCATGATCTTGGCTCACTGCAACATCTGCCTCCCAGGTTCAAGTGATTCTCCTGCCTCAGCTTCCCGAGTAGCTGGGATTACAGGTGCACACCACCACACCTGGCTAATTTTTGTATTTTTAGTAGGGATGGGATTTCAGCATGTTGGCCAGGCTGATCTCAAACTCCTGACCTCAGGTGATCCTCCCACCTCAGCCTCCCAAAGTACTGGGATTACAGGTGCGAGGCCTCATGCCTGGAACTGATGGCCTTTTTGAAGTCCCCTAGTATGCCTTTTCACCCACTTCTAGAGTTTATTCCTTTCATTCCTTCATTTATTCCTTTGTTTATTTGTTGAATAAGTAATTATTAAATGCTTGTCATGTATGTGACAGGCTTTGTTTTAGTAATTTGTGATATAGCAGTGAACAAAGTGGGGAAGAAAAAAAAGGCAAAATTGCTGCCTTCTGGGAGCTCACATTCCCGCAGAAGTGACAGGAACAACCAATGACCAGTAAGCATCACAAAGACGTCATGTCAAAGCACCAGGTAAATAACTTGGAAGCAAAGGAAGAAGGGAGTTCCTTTGTGAGGCCAAATGGGCCAAAAGGTCACTGGGAAAACCAAGCTTTATCGTTCATCTTGCCTTCAGGACAATGTGAAGTATGGTCTGATATTTTAAGTATGATTTTTTTCTTAGAAATTTTACTGAATCTAAAACAAAACAAGAAGGTCATGGTGGATATAGTTTCCAAGTTTATTCTGCAATAAAAAGTGTTGAATCTAGATATACAAGCAAATAATACACATTTGTTCTTTTTTTCAGAGTCCAGAATTCTGTTTTCTCCACACTAGATGGCAGTAGAGTTAAAGGAAAAAAACCCAGCAGCTCTTTACAGGGATTTGATTCTTCCCATGAAGCAGCAACGAGGATGGATTCAGAGCAAAATCTATATAAATAGAAAGTTAAATTACAATGGAGGTGTGAAATGACACTTTAACATATCATGTGCTCCTTTTGGCAAAATGTGTTTGGGGCAGAACTCTATCTCCCTCTCTGTCTTTCTTTGCCTGTGTGTCTTTACAGGGTAAGCCTAGACAGCATTAGAGAACCATTAACTCTGACTCCTAATACATGATGTTAACTTTAGGTTGGCGAAAAGTTAATTTTACTTTTTTTTTGAAACGGAATTTCACTCTTGTTGCCCAAGCTGGAGTGCAATCGCATGATCTCGGCTCACTGAAACCTCTACCTCCTGGGTTCAAGCAATTCTCCTGCCTCAGCCTCCCGAGTACTTGGGATTACAGGTGTGCACCACCATGCCCGGCTAATTTTTTGTAGTTTTAGTAGAAATGGGGTTTCACCATGTTAGCCAGGCTGGTCTCGAACTCCTGACCTCAGGTGATCCACCCGCCTCTGCCTCCCAAAATGCTGGGATTACAGGCGTGAGCCACCTTACCTGGCCAAGTTAATTTAACTTTATCCTTTAAAATAGCTTCTGGGTTTTTTTTTTTTTTTTTT
>NW_016107868.1:610758-676735 GCF_001604975.1 Cebus imitator
TTTTAGTAGAGACGGGGTTTCACCGTGTTGACCAGGATGGTCTCGATCTCTTGACCTCGTGATCCACCCGCCACGGCCTCCCAAAGTGCTGGGATTACAGGCTTGAGCCACCGCGCCCGGCCCTGGTTTGTTAACTTTTTTTGTTGCCATTTAACTGGTCCACTCAAGATTGGTTAGGTCTCAGAGGACATTTAGTGTGAAAACTGGAAACTCTGAGGAAGTCAACTCTTTGGTGGTTTTCAAACGTTTTAGCAAGAAGTTTAAGAGTAACGTCAAGATTCTCAGAATAACACTAACGATAATGACTATATGGGGGGGAGACAATGCAACTGAGTCCATCTGCTAACATTGGTGAGCCTGAGTGGAAAGTGTATGGTGTTCATCCTGCTATTTTCGTAACTTTTTCATAATTTTAGTTTTTTTCAAAATAGAAAATAGAAACAAGTTGTCACAAAATGTGTAGCTTAACACAATAGATGTATAGAAGGAATTATTGTGTAGCATAATCACAACTACAGCAAATGCACCAAACCCATGAGTCTAAGAAGTCTTGGATGAGTTGTATCTTTCTAGAAAATCAAAGCCAAGTCTCGACTAGTGACTGGGCCCTGGTCTGGGTTCGTTCCGTCATCCAACTGATATTTATGGAAAAACTACTAAGTGTGAGACTATGAGTAGGGGTTACTGCAGTGAACATCATAGACAAAGCCTCTGCTCTCCTTCCATGAAACTGGAAAGGCAGAAAAAGGCAAATAAACATATAGTAGATTGGGTGGTAATAAGTACTAGGAAGAAAACAGAAGCAGGAAGTTACGATAGAGAGTGACAGGGTATTACTTTTACTTTAGATAGGCTGGTGAAAGTAGGACAGCCTCCCTGAGGAGGGGACATGGGAGCAGAGCCCTGAGAAGTGAGGTGTGTGGACCTTGTGCTTCTCTGGGAAGAATGTTCCAGGCAGAGCATGTGCCTGAAGAGCCAGAAATGGGCAAACAGCGAGTGTGATTTCAACGAGTGTGGGTGGGAGTCAGGTGGAAATTAAAGATGGACAAGCATTAGGCCCAGATCTGGCTGTGTGGGCCAGCAAGTCAACACATATGGAAAAGAAAAGAATCACTAATACCTGACATTTATTATCAAATAGCTTTGTTTGGAAAATGGTTTGGTGGTTTCTCAAAAAGTTAAACAGCAATTCCACCTCAAAGGAGGTGAAAGCAGCATCCCACAGAGTTACTGGCACACCATGTTTATAGAGGCATTATTCACAAAGCCAAAAGGAGGAAGCAAACTAGTGTCCACTGAACCAGTGGATAAGCAGGAGGTGATACAGACATACAGCAGAATATTATTGAGCCTTAAGAAGGAATGAAATTCTGATACATGCAATAACATTGAGGAAGCTTGAAGACATTATTCTAAGTGAAATAAGCTGGACACAAAACGACAAATACTACATGATTCCCCTTATAAGAAGTACCCAGAATAGGCAAATTGGTAGAGACAGAGAGTAGAATGGAGGTTACCAAGGGCTGACAGGGGTGGGCGGTGGGGATCAGTGTTCATTGGGTATAGAGTTTCTATTTGGGGTTGTGAACAAGTTCTGCCGATGGATGTTGGTGATGGTTGCGCAACACTGTGAATGTACTTGATGCCATTAAATTGAACATTTAAAATGGTTACGATGGTAATGTTTATATTATGCATATTTTACACAACTAAAGACTGCGTTGATTTTTCTTATTCATATTATCTACTTTATCCTTTCAAGGTAACTGATTTACAAGGACTTTAAGAGATGAAATACTTTTTCCAGCAATATTAACCATCAGTTTTTATCATGTTTCTCTTTCTTCCCCTCAAAAGAAAAACATACTGACACAACGAAATGGCATTATCTACACTCATTATCACCAAGGGCCTTTTCTTAAGAAGGTAATACATTAATAGATTAAAATCATATTAAGAAATACTTATTTATAAGGGTGAAGGATTGGAAACAAACTAAACGTCCAAAAATTGGGAAATAGTTAAAATCTTTTAACCATTCGTTCAGTAGAATATTATGTGTCCATTAACATAATGATGACAGGTGAAAATGCTTATGAATGAATGTTAAGTTAAAATGTAAGGCTATAAAATTTTATATGGAGTAGGATCTCATCATAGTTGGAAGAAAAACATATTCCACAGGAATTAAAAATAAAAGGTAATTTGCCAAGATGCAAATGTTGCTGATCTCTAAGTGTGAGATATTATTGATGATACTTATTTTCATTATATTTTTATGTATTTGCATTCAGTTTTTATTATGAAAATGGAGAAAATGCAAATACATAAAAAACCTACAGAAAATTTGAAAGACTAATACAGTAAATATCCATATACCCTCCAATTAGATTCAACAATTGTTAATGTTTTCCCATATATATTTTTCAACAGCCCAGATAGCCCCAAGAAGATCTCATGTCTCATACTTTCTCTGTCTATCATCTCCCTCTCTCTCATCTATCCATCCATCCATCTATCCGTATTGGGAGTTGGTAAATCATGGTTCAAGGCCAAGTTTGGGCCATCACTTGTTTTCATACAGCTCTTAATTAAGAAGGAGTTTTACATTTGAAACAGCAACATTTTAACTGGTTGTATAGATACCTACAAAATAGCTTTGAATTTGCTTCTTTATCTTCATAGCCTAAAATATTTATCATCTGGTCATTTACAGTAATTTGCTAATCTCTGATCTACACACATGCGCCCACCCACCTCCCAAAATTTACTGAGCCATTTGAAAGCAAGTTGCAAACATTATAACATTTCTACCTCAAATACTTCATTATGTATCTCCTAAAAATAAAGTAATATTCCCACTTAGCTATAACACTATCACACCAAAGAAAACAAACTATGATTTCACAATATCATAAATACCCATCTATATGCAAATTTATGTGCTTGTATTTGCAAATTTTACAAAATGAAATGCATAATTTTATAATAAGAAATAACAAATCTCTTAATAAAAGTCATATTTTTATAATCAACATAAATTTTTAGCATCAATTTTATTATTTGAGGGATTTAGGAAAGTTGCTCTAACCAGCTGATCCCAGGGGCATTTCAAATGAAAACTTAATGTGTTTGCAGGTCAAAAAGCTCATACTCTATAAAGCATTTAGTACGGGGAGTGGTGACACAGTTTGCTGTAGATGTTGGCAGTACAATTCGGGTTGTTGTGTAATCTTTTCTTTGTATTCAAAAAAGTAATATCTAATAACCCTGATAATTTTTAAAGCTGAGTGGCTTATACTTGGAAGTTTGTTTTACTATTCTTTCTACCATTTTGATCTATGATTATAAATTCCATAATAAAAAAGTATGTATACATCAGTATAATAACAGACTTGATTTATGACCCACATTAACTAAGACAACAGCATTTAAAATGTCAGAACCCTGAAACTTAGATGCAAAAATTGCATATGTGTTTGTATGCAAAAATTGTATGTGTGTGAAAATTGTATGTATGAATCTTTTATTTTAGAATAAGTAACAGCAATTGTCAAAACACAGAAAGAAAGATTGGCTTAAATTTTGAATGGATTTTGAGAAAAGGCTACTTTATCTTTTGGGAGTTTTGTTTTTGTAAACATTTCAGTTTTTTGTGGACTGTGAATCATGTGTTGGAATCACCTGATTTAGCTGTGGTATAACTAAGTCTGGAAGGTTTTGGGGATACTCTGTTTTTAAAATTCCCCACCACCAATCATGATTATGGTTACATGAGATACGTGTCTTGAAGAAAGAGATCTGTGTCCCAGAGCTCTGGAGTTACTTAAACCATGTACTTTGTAAGCTCATCTTTGCTCTGTTTGAGCCATAATGTTATGTCTGCTTTCACCACAATCACATGGCTGTGGAACTGGCAGGTCAGACCCTCTCCCAGCATGCTACAGTGTAGAGTCTGCTTTATAAAGTCAGTGGAAAGATTCAATACGTTTCTTTTTCTTGCTTTAAGAAGAGCTCAAAGATAAACATTCTAGCACTTTTTTTTTAAAGTGGAGATTGGGCCAGGTGCAGCACCCATGCCTGTAATCCCAGCACTTTGGGAGGTTGAGGCAGGAGGTTAGCTTGAGCCCAGGAGGAGTTCAAGACCAGCCTGGGCAAAATAGCTGTCTCTATTTAAAAAAAAATAATAAAGTGGAGATAATCATGCTGTGTTAACAATTTAGTAAGTAAACATTTGATAATATAACATTTGGAAAAGAGTGATAGTGAGCCCTTGAGAACTCTAATGGCTCAAAATGTAGTACTATTGTATTTTTACAAATATAAAACACATAGGTTTTTAATAAACTCAATGAGATATCAACAGAAAAGTTACTATGAAATATTAAATCCAGAGCAGCCGGATGTACTTGATTTTGCATAAAAATAATTCATTTTTTTTGAAAGTTGTGGCAAAATATTTTCTCTTATTCAGTAGGAAGTGTACATTTATTATGTCTTCTTTGTATGTTATCCTTATTTTATGATAATATAATATTGGCCTAAACTATGTAATTTGGCTTTTTTTTTTTTTTTGAGACAGAGTCTGCTCTGTTGCCAGGCACCGAGCTTGAGTGGCAGTGGCGTGATCTCGGCTCACTGCAACCTCCGCCTCCCAGGTTCAAGCAATCTCCTGCCTCAACCTCCTGAGTAGCTGGGACTACAGGCACGCGCCACCACGCCCAGCTAATTTTGTATTTTTTTTAGTAGAGATGGGGTTTCACCATGTTGGCGAGGATGGTCTTGGTCTCTTGACCTCATGATCCACCTGCCTCGGCCTCCCAAAGTGTTGGGATTACAGGCGTGAGCCACTAGGCCCGGTGGCTCTTTTTTATTATATCAATATATAATTATACTTTTCTATCTACTTGGCTTCATGTGAGTTCATGAAGCAGCTTTTCACTTGTTAATGTCATTTCTCTAACATATGTCTTTTTTTCCTTCATTCTTTCATTATACATTTATTGATCACTCACTATAGTTGATTTTATTTGTAGTAGTTATGAGTGAATGCTAAACAATTGCTTGCAGTAGAAATGCAAGGTTAGATTTCTTTGAGTCTCTGGTCACATTTTTTTTGTCAACCAATCAATACATAACCCTGTTTTATGTGTGTTTCTGTTTAATGACATCTCACTTAGTATTTGTTTGAGTTACTGTCATTGAACTCATGGCCAACAGTGCTGTAACTTTGTGCCTGAACAAAGCTTGTCTAACACGTGTATTTTCTCTGTAAATAACATCACAGCCTTCTTGTGCTTAGGAAGGCTGGACAACACTTCAGTATTGTAAGGCCAGCTGCCTCACAGAGGGTTAAATGGACACATCCATCTCTCTCCCCGCCTGATAACTGCTGCACGGCTTCCCCGCACCTGCCTCCGCATACCAGACCCAAGCCCACATTCAGCACTAAATTATGCATTCAACACCCAGCCTGCTGTTGATAAACCCTGCAGGAAAATTTTTTAAAAAGAAGCCCCATCAGACCCTGCCCGATAGCAGTCTGCCCTGTATCCCACCCCCGCCAAGGCCCGCTTACCCAAGGTCCTGCTGGCCTACCCATAACCACTAGCTCCAGGCATTTCCTGCTTCTTCATAGCCAATAAGATTGCCTTCACTTTGTTTCCCCAACAGTCAATCAAGGCCCAAGGTCCTGCCCACCTACCCATAACCAGTAGCTCCAGGCATTTCCTGCTTCTTAATAGCCAATAAGATTGCCTTCACTTTGTTTCCCCAACAGCCAATCAAGACCCACTTACCCAAAGTCCCACCCGCCTACCAATAGCAACTAGTTTCAGGCACTTCCTGCTTCCTGACAGCCAATGAAATTGCCTTTGCTTTGTTTCCCCAATAGCCAATCAATCGCCTTCCCTTCCCATAAAACCCCATGACATAAACAGCCACGCTTGACTTCTTTGGCCCCTTCCTGGACCACAGAAGCTGGCTGGGGAGCTGAATAAATTGGCTTCTCATTTTCTCATACTTGCCTCAGTTTCCTCATTTTACATCAGCAATAAACCTTACAAGTATTATACTCAGGGACACTAAAAATAGTGAAATCACCAACCAAAAGCACAAAATGTAAAAAATATGGCAATAGATAGACTGCAGAAAGCACCCTTGTTTGTGGTATGAGAGTTGAACAAGGCAGAACAAAGCCTTGCTTTACATCCACTGGAAACTTGCACATCGAGGGACTTTACTTTTCATGGCTTGGTACATGCACATGTCCACAAAAGTGCCCTAAATATGGATTTGAAAGTAAGAAATCAATTTCAGTGAGTTCTCAAATATGGAATTTGTAAATAATGAGGGTTGGCTGTATTTGTAGTTACTTTGCTAGGTTCTGGGAACTCAAAGATGAACAAGACTTAATTCTTATGCTCAAGCAGCTCAAAATCAATTTCAGAGGAAGGATGCAAACACACTTAAATAGAATTCAGTCCGATAACCACTGTAATTGAGCTATAAGCAAGATGTTATATGAGTTTTTGGGAAAAAGCACTTAACTCTCTTAGTACTTATCATGGAACGATGAGAAAACCAATCAACCTGGAAGTCAGGCCTGGTTGGCCCTGTCCCCTAACAGGTGTATGGCTACATCTAAGTCCTTTAAAGTTTTGATTCTCAAACTACTCACTGAAGAAGTGAAGATGGTAACACCCACCTTTCAGCAGAACTGTGATGAAAGCATCTAGTGCTGTGCTTGGAAGATAGTAAGTACCCAGTTAAAGACTTAGGTTTCAAACAGTAGCTTCACAGAATAGTTGACATTTGAGCTGTGCCTTGAAGTGTGAGAAGGATGTCCACTGCTGGGAAGGAGAGCTTTGGGCTTGTAAGCCCTTTGTAGTTTTGTTCTTTGTCATGCTCCAATCTAACCAAGTGAGGTGCTAGGAAACATAATAGTTACTCAGTTAATAAATGCTGACAGCTTGAGTGAGTACAAGGTGAAGGACCCCTTTCTGATCTCTTTGATACCTGCTTTTTTGCTAGGCCATCTATTTTCATAGCAACACATATTCTTGGCACATTATATATCAATTTTTGGAGATTAGCCTGTAGAATTTTTTTTTTCTTTGAGATGGAGTCTTGCTCTGTCGCCCAGGCTGGAGTGCAGTGGTATAATCTTGGCTCACTGCAACCTCCGTCTTCCGGGTTCAAGTAATTCTCCTGCCTCAACCTACTGAGTAGCTGGGATTACAGGCATGTGCCACCACATCTGGCTAATTTTTTTTGTATTTTTAGTAGAGTTGGGGTTTCGCCATATTGGCGACGCTGGTCTCGAACTCCTGCCCTCAGGTGATCCACCCACCTACCTCGGCCTCCCCAAGTGCTGAGATTACAGGTG
Organism: Cebus imitator; assembly: GCF_001604975.1. Classification (NCBI taxonomy): domain Eukaryota; kingdom Metazoa; phylum Chordata; class Mammalia; order Primates; family Cebidae; genus Cebus; species Cebus imitator. The sequence continues at coordinate 618,149 of NW_016107868.1, forward strand.
TGAGCCACCGCACCCATTTTGTATTGTTGTAAAGGAATACGTGAGGCTGAGTAATTTAGAAAGAAAAGATGCTTATGTGGCTCACAGTTCTGCAGGCTCTACAAGAAGCATGGTGCCAGCTGTTTTCAACAATCAGTGCTTGTGCAGACTAACAAAGTGAGAACTCACTCACTACCATGAGTATGGCACCAAGGGATCTGTTCATGAGGGATCAGTTTCCATCATCCAGACACCTCCCACTAGGCCCACCTCCAACACTGAGGATCAGATTTCAACATGACACTTGATGGGGTCAAATATCTGAACCATAGAAACATGATAAGAAGGAAAAAAAAAGAAAAAGAAAAAGATGAGAAAATGTAGGGGGGTGTGTGCATTTGTGTGTGTGTGTGTGTGTGTGTGTGTGTGCGCGTGTGTGCGTGTGTGTGTGTGTGTGTGAGGGAGAGAGAGAGAGAATGTTTAAGGGAGACAGATGACATGTAACAATATGGGTAAATCTTAGCAATGTAATGTTAAGTGAAATAGTAACTCCCCCCAGAACATGTGCAAACCTGCAATCTGGAGACCCGAGGTAACACTGTAACCAAGAGATCAAAGTTATTACCACCTGCAAGGGGCCTCTGAATGTGATTCACTAAGAAGAACATAGCACTACTTCTATGGTATTTCGGCCCAAAATGCACAACCTGATTTCCAGCAAAGGGAAACATCAGGAGGACATAAATTGAGGCATATTAATAAAATATCAGGCACAGACATGTTAAAACTCTTGAAATTCACAATGTTAATGTCACAAAAAGGCTGGAGAAATGTTTCAAATTAAGAAGACTAAAGAACACAACAACTGAACACAGTATGTGATTCTGGACCAGATTATGTACTTGAAAAAATTGCTATAAACAGTATTATTGTGACAATTGACAAAACTTACACACGGACTATATATAAGATGTAAGTATGCTATCCATGTTAAATTTCCTCATTTGTGGTTATATAAGCATTTCCTCGTTCTTAGGAAATACACATGGATATATTAAGGAGTATAAAAGCAAAATATATGCAACCTATTTTCAAATGATTTGTAGAATAATATATATTATATATTCATATAATTAATATATTTATATGACATATATTATAATACTATATTATGTTATAATATTTTACCATATATTATAATTGTACTTTGTGGCGAAGCTACTACAGAGTTGTTTATATTATCCTTGCAAGTTTTCTGTAAGTTTGAAATTATTTTATTTTTATTTTTTGAGATGGAATCTCACTTTGTTGCTCAGGCTGGAGTGCAGTGGTGTGATCTTTGGCTCACTGCAACCTCTGCCTCCTGGGTTCAAGCGATTCTCCTGTCTTAGCCTCCTGAATAGCTGGGGCTACAGGCATGTGCCACCACGCCTGGCTAATTTTTGTATTTTTAGTAGATGACAGGCGTGAGCCACCATGCCTGGCCTGAATTATTTGAAGATAAAAGGTAAAAAGTAATCCATAAAATAAGACTAGAAACAAAGAAAAAGTGTACATACAGCACTACATCTTTTTTTTTTTTTCTTTTTTTTTTTTTGTGAGATGGAGTTTCACTCTTGTTACCCAGGCTGGAGTGCAATGGCGCAATCTCGGCTCACCGCAACCTCCGCCTCCTGGGTTCAGGCAATTCTCCTGCCTCAGCCTCCTGAGTAGCTGGGATTACAGGCACGTGCCACCATGCCCAGCTGATTTTTTGTATTTTTAGTAGAGACGGGGTTTCACCATGTTGACCAGGATGGTCTCGATCTCTTGACCTCGTGATCCACCCGCCTCGACCTCCCAAAGTGCTGGGATTACAGGCGTGAGCCACCGCGCCCGGCCAGCACTACACCTTTTTACAAACCTAAAAATCTAAAGTAGTTTACATAGAAAGTTAGAATAGTTGGAAGTAAGCTGTGTAAGGAGAAAAGAAGCCGTGAAACCCAAGACTCAGCTCGCTGGTTAACTCTGGGTGGGGCGCTTGTGGGTGCGGTAGCCATTCACCAAATGGATTGCTGGAGGATATTGTTGAGATCCTCATTTTTGTTTCAGTGATTGTTAGATTCATGGAAGCTTATTACACAATTAAAATCAATAAATCAGAAAAAAACACGAACCAACTAATAGAGGACCACGCATAGGACCTAGTGAGACTGCCATGACACACACAATGTGATTGATTTATTTGTTTTCATCTGAAGCCATTCTAAAAAAAAAAAAAAAAACAGAAAGAGAGGGAGTAGGAGAAGAGAGACGGGGGCAGAGGGAAAGAGAGAAACAGAAATCAAGGAGTAGGGAAAGAAAGGTGCTTAATTCAGGTTTTTTGAAGGAAAATAAATAATAAAACAACCCTGGAGATCATAAACTGAAACAAGAGTGGGGAAGACGTAGCATATTTTCGAGAGACGATAAGAATGGATTGGAAGAAGCTGAAAGACCGAGGAATGGGAATGCGGAGGCAGGAAAGAGCCTAAGTGGTATTTCTGAGCCGCAATACGGACACTCTGTCTCCACACAAGGGTGTCAGCCAGAGGGCTGGATTCCAGGAAGGGGTGATGTGGTTAAACAACAGACCAAGGTTTGGACGAAAGGAAGGCTGACACTTAGCCAGCTGGGGTTTTTCAAAAACTTGGAGTGTTGTGGTCACTTCTGGCTTCTTCAGTACTCCGGGCTATTAATTAGGAGGAACCGCTAGATTAACCTGCGGCCATAATCACCTCTGATGAGGGCTTATGTACAGAGGCTTATTGTCGGTAATTGAGGGGACTCCTCTGGGAGCTGCCGTCCTGTTGCAGCCCCTCTGGTACCCAGTGTGGGAATACTGCATGCTGGGAGCACACACGGGAAACTGGGCTTGTGCAAGATGCAGATGCACTCATCAAGGAAACGTGTCACTCCCAACAGTTGTACTGCAGCCTCTGGGTGCACAATGATGACTGAGAAGTGAACAGGGCCGGCCTTGCCAGCAGTAAAAGGACCAGAATACTCTGGAAATATTCAAGCCATCTGGAACATGGCAAAAGTTTGTTCTTTCTTTCCTCTCTTCTGCTCTATGGCCTTTGGACACAAACATGCCACAAACAAAACCAACCAAAGAAAGTGCCTCCACTAACACTTTTACACTGATGGTGGGAGTGTAAATTAGTTCAAACATTGTGGAAGACAGTGTGGCGATTCCTCAAGGATCTAGAAATAGAAATACCATTTGACCCAGCAATCCCGTTACTGGGTATATACCCAAAGGATTATAAATCATTCTATTATAAAGACACATGCACATGTTTATTGCAGCACTATTCACAATAGCAAAGACTTGGAACCAACCCAAATGTCCATCAGTGTCCATGATAGACTGGATAAAGTAAATGTGGCACATATATACCATAGAATACTACGCAGCCACAAAAAAGGATGAGTTCCTGTCCTTTGCAGGGACATGGACGAAACTGGAAACCATAATTCTCAGCAAACTGACGCAAGAACAGAAAACCAACCACCGCATGTTCTCACTCATAAGTGGGTGTTGACAATGAGAACATGGACACAGGGAGGGGAACATCACACATTGGGGCCTGGGGGTTGTGGGGCTAGGGGAGGAATAGCAGGTTGTGGGGGGATTGGGGAGGGATAGCATTAGGAGAAATACCTAATGTAGATGACGGGGCGATGGATGCAGCAAACCACCACCATGGCATGTGTATACCTATGTAATGAACCTGCACTATCTGCACATGTACCCCAGAACTTAAAGTATAATAAATAAATTTTTTAAAAAAGTGCCTCCACTGCACGTGGAGGGGACGGTCTCATTCACCTGGTGATTCAATCAGTCCTGGTGAAGATTTGGCTCCTTCTGTGACTGTGTCTCACCTCAGCCTCAGGCGTGCCCCTGCCTTGCTGAGCTAACAACCCTAGATCCCTGAACAAATGAGGCTTTCCTCTCATCACCTGCTCTACCCAGAATGTCCTTATTTCCCTTTCTTTTTCCACCTGGGGAATGAATACTTTTTAAAAATATGAGCAGTGTGCTGTAGCAGTACTTTTCGTATGAAACGCTCCTTGACATTCTCTGCCCTGCCCCATCCCACATACACACAGGGTTTCCCACGCCTGGGCAATCTTTGGATGTCTTTCAGAGCAAGAGAGCCCTTTACTGCAGTGATTTGTTTACATGTCTTTTTTTTCTCAACTTTTCTCCCTTGAGACAGAGAATTAAAATTAGTGCTCAATAAATGTTGGTTAAGTCAATAACAAGCAGTAACCACAGGCCAGGCCAAGTAAGTGCCTTACACACCTTCCTTCATTTAAGCCTTCACGCAGCCTGTCACCCACCTTCATGCAGAAAGAAGGTGCGTAAGGCACTTACTTGACCTGGCCTGTGGTTACTGCTTGTTATTCCTGTCCTTGCATTTTTTTTTTTTTTTTGTATGAGGGAATCAAGGTTCAAAAAGGTTAAGCCATTTGTCCAGATCATATTACTATTATGATTATTTTTAATGCATCTTTGAAATGATACCAAGGTCATATTATTCTTAAGTTGTAGAAATTGGATTTAAACCTAGATAGTCTGACTCAGTATCCGCCCCCCTCCTTAACTACTGGATGGTGCTGCCTCCTGAATAATCAAGAGTTATGAATTAGGCCAGGGACAGTGGGCCATGCCTGTAATGCCAGCACTTTGGGAGGCTGAGGAAGGAGGACTGCTTGACCACAGGAGTTGGAGACCAGCCTCGGCAACATAGCAAACTCCTGTCTCTACAAAAAAATTAAAAAGTTAGCTGGGCATGGTGGCATGTGCCCAGCTATTTGAGAGGCCGAGGCAGGAAGATCACTTGAGCCCAGGAGGTCAAGGCTGTAGTGAGCTATGATTGCACCACTGCACTGCCTGGGTGACTGAGTGAGGCACTGTCTCAAAAAAAAAAAAAAGAGTAAAGAGTTATAGGTTAGTCACGGTACCAAGGTACTGGGCATTTCTATGCTGTATTTCAAGGCTCAGTGTAACTGCAGTACAATGTTTAATTGTGATGGATGTATATGAAATCTAAGACATAGACTTTGCCTCAAGGAGTTTGTGAACCACTTGAGGAACTTCAACTACCATTTGGAATGATTTGTGAATGATGTAAAGTATTAGGAACTACTCTATATATATTTTGGCGCCTCTGGGTACAAGGCATCTTGCTATATATTGTGAGGGATTAAAAAGATAAACAAATACAGTTAACTATACCATCCTAGTGTTCTAGGCTGGAATAGATTCCTTGCCTCCTTCCTTCCCTCCTTCCCTCCCTCCTTCCCTTCCTCCCTCCCTCCCTTCCTTCCTTCCTTCCTTCTTCCTTCCCTCCCTCTCTCTTTCTCTCTTTCTCTTTCTTTTGAGACAGGATCTCACTCTGTTGCCCCAGCTGGAGTGCAGTGGTGTGATCACAGCTCCCTGCAGCCTTGGCCCACCAGGCTCAAGCGATCCTCCCACCTCAACTTCCCAAGTAGCTGAGACTATGAGGACACACCACCATGCCTGGTTAATATTTTTTTGAAAAGACAGTGTCTTGCTAAGTTACCCAGACTTGGACTGGATTTTCTAAAAAATAAAAGCTTATTGAGATGTAACACATATACTATAACATTTTTCCTTTTAAATTCATTGTACCATTCGGTGGTTTGAAGTTTCACAGGTTTGTGCAACCATCACCACTACCTAATTTTAGAACATTTTCATTACCCTAAAAGGAAATCCTATCCTCGTTAGCAGTCTTTTTTTTTGTCCCCCCATAACAACTTTCTGAACTACTGACAATCATTACTCTACTTTCTGTATCTATAGATTTGCCTATTCTGTTCATTTCATGTAATTTAAATCGTGCAATGTATGACCTTTCATGACTGGCTTCTTTCACTGAGCATAATGTTTTAAGATTATGTTTCCAGCCGTTGTCAGTGCTTCATTCCTTTTTATGACCAAATAATATTCTATTATTCATGTAATAGAATTCATCAGTTGATGGACATTTGAGTTGTTTTCACTTTTTTGCTATGACTAATGCTGCCATAAACATTTGTGTACCAGTTTTTGTGTGGACATAAGTTTTGATTTCTCTTAAGAAATGGAATTCTCTTAAGAAATCAAAGTCCACCTGGGAGTGGAATTGCTGGGTTATATGGCAACTCTGTAACTTTGTGAGGAATTGTCAAACCATTTTGAAAAGTGACTGTACTGTTACTTTGCCACCAGCAATAAGGGATGGTTCCAATTTCTCTACACCCTTCCCAAACTTGTTATTCTATATCTTTTTCATTATAGCCATCCTAGTGGATGCTAAGTGGTAACTCACTGTGGTTTCAATTTGCATTTCCTCATGATGATTTGCTTAATGATGTTAACATCTTTTCAGTTGCTTGTTGGTCATTTGTATATCTTACTGGAGGAAATATCTATTCTAATCCTTTGCCCATTTTTGTTTTTTGAGAAGGAGTCTTGCTCTGTTGCCCAGGCTGGAGTGCAGAGGTGTGACCTCGGCTCACTGCAACCTCCACTTCCTGGGTTCAATCGATTCTCCTACCTCAGCCTCCTGAGTAGCTGAGATACAGGCACCTGCCAGTACACATGGCTAATTTTTTGTTTTTTTGTTTTGTTTTGTATTTTTAGTAGAGACAGTGTTTCACCATCTTGGCCAGGCTGGTCTTGAACTCCTGACCTTGTGATCCACCTGCTTCAGCATCCCAAAGTGCTGGAATTACAGGCATGAGCCACTGTGCCCAGCTTCCTTTGCCCATTTTTTAATTAGGTTGCTTGTATTTTTATTGCTGAGTTGTGGGAATTCTTCATTTATTTTGGATGCTAAACCTTATTTGATATATTATTTGGAAATAGTTTCTCCCAATCTGTAGGTTGCTTTTCCACTTTCTTTATAATGTCCTTGATACACAAAATATTTTAATTTTGAAGAAGTCTAATTTATCTATTTTTTTATTTTGTTGCTTGTGCATTTGGTGTCATTGCCAAATTTGAGGTCATGAAGAGTTACCCCTAAGTTTTCTTCTAAGATTGCTATGAGTTTAGCTTTTATTCTTAGGTCATGGATCCATTTTTATTTTTATAAATTAACACTCCTGCTGTTCTAATTTTTTCTTTATGACATTAAAACTTTTTATGATTCATTTTAATTTTTGCATATGCAGTGTGGTAGGGGTCCAACTTTATTCTTTGGCAGATAGGTCTCCAGTTGTCCCAGCAACATTTGTTGAAGAGACTATTCTTTCTCCACTGATTGTCTTGGGCATCCTTGTCAAACTAAAGCCTATTGGCCATAGATGTATGGATTTATTTATGGACTCTCAACTCCTTTCAACAGAAGTATGTTTCTCACAGTTCTGGAAGCTGGAAGTCTGAGATCAGGGTGCCAGCCTGACTGGGTCTGGTGAGGGCTCTCTTCCAGGTTGAAGACACTGACTTCTTGCTGTACTCTCAAGTGGCAGAAAGAGCTCTCTTTGGTGTCTCCCCACCTCCGACTCCCCCTGCCTTTTTTTTTGAGACTGAGTCTCATTGTTGTCAGCCCAGGCTGGAGTGCAATGGCACGATTTCTGCTCACTGCAACCTCTGCCTCCCAGGTTCCAGCAATTCTCCTGCCTCAGCCTCCCGAGTCGCTGAAATTACAGATGCCCACCACCACACCTGGCTAATTTTTCCATATTTAATAGAGATGGAGTTTCACCACGTTGGCTAGGCTGGTCCTGAACTCCTGACCTCAGCTGATCCACCTGCCTCGGCCTCCCAAAGTGCTAGGATTATAAGCATGAGCCATAGAGTCTGGTGTCCCTTTTATAACGGCACTAATACTATTCATGAGGACCTCACCCTCATCATCTAATTACCTCCCTAAGGCCCCATCTCCTAATGCCATCACATGGGGGGTTAGAATTTCAACATATAAATTTGGGGAGGACACAAATGTTCAGTTATTGAATTATTTTTCAAGTCTTCTATTTTCTTATTGAAAGTGGGTAACTGAAACCTCCAACCAGGATTACTGAATTGTCTAAATTTTTGCATCACGGATTTTGGGTCTCTTGTATTAAATGCTTATATGTTTATAACTGTTATGTCTTTTATCTCATAAAAAATTCTTTGTCTTAAAGTCTATTTTGTCTTCTATTAATATGGGTCTCCAGCTCTCTTTTGGTTACTGTTGCATGGTATTTCTTTTACATCTTCTTACTTTTAACCTCTTTGTATCTTTAAAGTGTGTATCTTGTAGCCATAATAGAGTTGGATCTTTTTTAAAAAAATCTGTCAAACGGTGGCTCATGGCTGTAATCCCAGCACTTTTGGAGGCTAGGGTGAGCAGATCACTTGAGGCCAGGAGTTAGGGACCAGCCTGGCCAACATGGTAAAACTCTGTTTCTACTAAAAATACAAAAATTAGCCAGGTGTGGAGGTCGGTGCCTGTAGTCCCAGCTACTCAGGAGGCTGAGGCAGGAGACTCATTTGACCCGGGAGGAAGAGGTTGCAGTGAACCAAAATAGCGACTCCAGCCTGGGCGACAGAGTGAGATTTTGTCTCAAAAACAAACAAAACAAAACCCATTCTGTCAATAACTGTATGTTGATTGGAGTGTTTAATTCATTTACATGTAATATAATTACTAACAAGGTAGGATTTATGCTTTTCATTTAAAATATTTTCTTTATGTCTTATGTCCTTTTTGTTCTACTGTTTCTCCATTATTGCCTTTTTTTGTGTTAAACATTTTTGAATCCACGATTCTGGATATATCACTAAGGGTATATTTAAAAATATCTTTTAATTCTCTTGCTGCTCTTTGCTATATTTTTTGAATTATTTTCTTAGAAGTTGCACTGAGGATTATAATTAATATGAATTAATTTATAATTAATAATCTAGTTTGAATTAAAACTAATTAAATTTTGTAGTATATAAAACTTTGCTGTAGACTGCATTTAATGAAATACTATTCAAGCAATTTAGGTTGTTCAATATGATTTATTTTTTATATCTTTTTAGCATTTTTCATAAAATTCTGTGTTAGGTCATGTATTTCTTCAAATAATTTCTAATTTAGTTGAGGAGAAAAGCATATGTGAAAAGTCAGACGGCAGTCAAATCTTTAAATATTAATTCAAGGCAATGACAGATATGAGGTACCAACTCTAGACAGAAAATGTGTAGTGGCTTCGTGACAGGATATTTCAGATCAGTTGATGTGAAACTCGTGGCCCAAGTTAGTCAAGAAACACTTCACAGAGTGGGAATTTGATCTTAGTATATGTGGAAGTATACAAACTCATGGATATGTAAGAAAATAAATGGGAACTCACCAAGCTAGCTTCTGACTTTTCAGTGAGGACAGCTGTTTACTTCTGTATTCACAGCACGTACAACATTGCCTTACGCATTAAAAAAAAAATTTATCAAATGATCAGATGAATACATTTGGTTGAATAAATCAATTAGGTGTGGAACGGGAGCTTTGCAAGAGAGAACATATATTTCAGAGCATCAGCTTTGGACTGTTTGTTAGGCAATCGATAAGGGGGAGACAGCTGGTAAATCATCTGAGTCACAGCTTGCTCCTTTTTTAAGAGGAGTTCAATTGCTGGTATCATTCGGCCACTGTCATTATTCCTATTCGTTTTTGAGAATCAGAGAATGCCTCAGTTTTCATCTTTAATTAAAAATCTATGCATCTATACTCTTTTTCAGAGAGTTCGGAGAAAAAGGACTTATAGGGACACTATGAGTTTGTACATTTCGGTAATGGAAGAGCAGAGTGGCAAAAGTTCTTCAAATACTGAGAGAAGAGATGTGAGGAAGTGCGTCAGAAACATTATGTGAAACATCTAAAACGGTTTTATTATTTTTTCTTAGTTTCCTGTGTCAATTATTTTCCCTCTATATTTAATTGTTGACTCTCCATGATAGTCAACCTCAGAAAATTTCAATAGTTTCAACAACTATCACACGAAGAGTTTACTTTTAAGAAGTTAAACTTTTTTTGTTCTTTAATGTGATCTTTTGACAACAGGCACCATATATCTTACTTAAGATTTACTTTGAGAGACGTGTACCACCGTTCTATTTTTTTGGTCATTAGAGACTTTATAGCTAAAATGCTAGAAAGCTAAAGGCTAAAAGGCTGCTTTCTGGTTTACCTGCAGCTGCAAGGCCAGTAGAGGGAGCGGTGTACTTATTCTTTGATTTCTGGAATTGCAACTACTTGGATGGACTAAATCACAAACAATCTAGATAACCAAGACTATTTTATCCACAGAGAGGAGTCTGGGGCTACGATTTTTTTTTCAATCATGGCTTTATGTTAGGGAATTGCAGAGTTATAGAGTTGCTTTATTATACTGAGGAGCTTTGATGAGGTTGCTGCGTGAGTGCTCTTCTTCCGTTTCTGTTCCTTTAGCTAAAAGGTCATTTGAGCATATTGTACCAAGTCCACAAAAAGCTGGCTGAGTAAACTCATCAAGTGGATTAGATTCTCAGTATTCAGGCTAGCTTGCGCAACCGGGTGGGCGTTTTCGCTAATCCCTGCAAACTTTGATGTGGCTGCAGAGTGAGCTGGGATGAGTTCTTCCTCCCTGACTCATTGGCTTCCATTCCACGAGACTCCAGCGTCCCTCCTGCACTGTCTCCCCAGGCGACTTAGCAGAGATAGCACCCCTCCTGTTGTATCTCATCTGACTCACTCCCACAGTTATTTTCCCTTAGCAACAGGGCCGTGGGCTGAGCAAAGGAGGCAGCACTCCTGCCTCACCACGCCACCCTCAACCCTTTCAACAACTGTTGTTTTATGTAACATTTTACTTGTCTTTTCACTGTTGGATTCTCCCCATGTTTCTAGTTACCAGCTCACAGCTTAGGTGGACGTTCTTTTCTTTGTCTTCACTTACCTTTTGTCAGTTAAACAAATGCTTTAGCAATACTATCTGCCCATCTTTGCTAACTTTTTTTTTTGGTATTCAATTTTTTTGTTCTTGTTGTTTGAATCGGAGTCTCACTCTGTCACCGAGGCTGGAGTGCAGTGGCACGATCTCAGCTCACTGCAATCTCTGCTTCCCAGGTTCAAGCAATTCTCCTGCCTCAGCCTCCCGAGCAGTTGGGACTACAGGCACACCACTGCGCCCAGCTAATTTTTGTATTTTTAGAGACAAGTTTTCACCATGTTGGCCAGGCTGGTCTCAAACTCCTGATCTCATGATCTGCCTGCCTCGACCTCCCAGAGTGCTGGGATTATAGGCCTAAGCCACCACGCCCAGCCTGGTATTCAATTCTTTTGACAGTCTCTCTTGGTCTTGTGATATCTCTTCCATTTCTTCAATGGGTGTTTACATCTTTCCATTTCTCTTTTTCTTTTTCTTAAGACAGAGTCTCGCTCTGTCGCCCAGGCTGGAGTGCAGTGGTGCAATCTTGGCTCACTTCAGCTTTCCCGGTTCAAGAGATTCTCCTGCCTCAGCCTCCTGAGTAGCTGGGATTACAGGCACCTGCCACCAAGCCCAGCTAATTTTTATATTTTTAGTAAAGACAGGGTTTCACCATGTTGGTCAGGCTGGTCTCAAACTCCTGACCTCGTCATCCACTTGCCTCGGCCTCCCAAAGTGCTGAGATTACAGGTGTGAGCCACTGTGCTCGGCCTCCATTTCTTTTAAGGTTGTTTTTGTTCATGCCTTCTCTCTCCAGCTAGAATGTGAAATAATACCTGTGGCTGAAAAGAAACTCTTTTGACTCAGGATCTGGGTCATCTGCATAACAGTCAAGACGATTCTCATTTGCCTGAAAGTGTTTTAGAGAAGAAAGAGAAATTCAAGACCAATGAGCAATTCCCTTTTCCACTCTTATGAAGAAAGAAAAAGGATTTGTTATTTGAGATTTATTTCCTTTTTTCCTATGTCAGGTTTTGGTAAATGTGCAACTCCAATAATACCTTAACATTTTTAGAGTCAATCTTGGTTAAAAAGTAAGTAAACTCTGCTTTGACTTTGTTCTTGTTGGCTCTTTTACACTGTCACTTTAGGCCTTTTTTGAAAGGAGGGAGACACATTCTCTAGCAGGTCAGAATCTGCCTTATGCTTATTCCAGGTCAGTATGCTTGTTCCAATACGCAATCACTAATCACTCATGTGACACGCTGTGTGAGTGAGACTGTTGGCCATTCCTACAGTATAGCTACAGTGATAACAACACTATGAATGCCTCTGCCTACCGTATTCAGAAAAAATACTAAGTATAAGAATTTTGGAAAGTCAGCTTTATACTTCAAAAAGGTGTTAGTGACCAGGCACGGTGGCTCATGCCTGTAATCCCAGCACTTTGGGAGGCCGAGGCGGGCAGATCACGAGGTCAAGATATCGAGACCATCCTGGCCAAGAGGGTGAAACCCCATCTCTACAAAAATACAAAAATTAGCCAGGCGTTTGGCATGCGCCTGTAGTCCCAGCTACTCAGGAGGCTGAGGCAGAAGGATCCCTTGAACCTGGGAGGCGGAAGTTACAGTGAGCCGAGGCTGCGCCATTGTGCTCCAGCCTGGAGACAGAGCAAGACTCCGTCTCAAAAAAAAAAAAAAAAGGTGTTAGCCTGTGTAGGTGTTAGTCTGTGTGTGCACTCATTTGCTTTACTCTTATTTTGCGCTTTATTCAGAGATAAAGAAGGGAACTGGACACTGTTTATTGGTGCCTCCCAAACCCCTCAATGCCAAGATAAGATGGGAAAGGTTGAGTTTTGAGGATTTGGGGACGTCGAGTAAGTCTGGTGAGCAGAGTGGAGAAAGCCCAAGGTTAAGGCTGTTGTGGTTAGCGATGGAAGAACTGAGGCAGAGAGCCTGGAATGAGGGATCGGATGATGGGAGGTGGATTCCAAGTGTGGCCGATGCCCATGGAAAACGAAGACAGAAGTCTAAGGAGTTACAGAGAGCGAGGACAAAAAATGAAGGTGCCATGTCTGAAGAATCGTTACTATTGACTTGAGAGTTTCAAGTTTGGTGAAATAACTTCAATGAAGCATTGAGATCCTACTACTGCCTTAGTGACTATTTTATCTGATATTTTTATAGCCACTTTACCATTTGTTTTGTTGGTACATGCTTAGTCTATATTTTCCCATGCTTTTCAGGTGTTGTTTGTTCTTTGGTTTTAGGTAAACATGGCCACTTCTTCTTTTTAAAAAAAAACAGTTTTGTTTTCATTTTCTTTTATTCTTAGCCTTATTGTAGACTCATTTAGCCTTATTGTAACTTTGTCCCATTTAAAAAAAGCCCTCTCCCTTTCTTTTTTAAAAAGGCTTCTTCTTGACATCTTTTGGATTTAGTTTTTATTTGTTTGCTTTAAGATTTTTTTTTTTTTCTAATTCTATTTTGGTTTGAAAGTCATTGTCTCTCTTTTAGTCACTAGCAAAGTTAGTTTAACATATAGTCTAAGCTTAAAGTTTGAATTAACCAATATCCTTATTGTTCTCATACAATGCAAAGAACTTCCGATGTTTAAACTCTACTCATTTCTCTTTTACCAAATACACTACTGCTGCTACATTTTATTTCTAGAATTTTCCCCTCCAAAAATAGATGATTATTATTGTTTTAGACACTCAATTTGTTTAGATTTACTTACCTATTTACTAGTCCAGTATCTTTGCTCATTTTTTTTCCATAGACTCTTCCATTTTAGGTAATTTTCTTCCCCCAAGTACAGTCCTCACAATGTTTTAGTTTACCTAAAAATGTTCTTATTACACCTTATTCCTGAAAAAAAAGTTTTTTGATATTATATTGTAATAAATTTCAAACATATAACAACAGTGAAAGAGTTTCATAGTGAACACATCTGTGCCCATCACATGGATTCTACCATTTATATTTGAAAAGAATAGCTGCTACAACTGGGGTTCCAGGTTTTTGGTTATCTTCTTTCTTTTAGTTCTTCGTTTCTTCTGCTGTCTGGTAGATGGACATTAAGAAGTAAGCCATCAGTCTTGTTATCATTTATTTGTGGGTAGATCTGTCTTTTTCCCTGGCTGCATTAAACATTTTGTTTTCTTTGATGTTCCTTAGTTCCACTATGCTGTGTCTAGTGAGTTCTAAGTTTCTCTTCAAAGAATCAGTATGTCGGTATGTTCGGTTTCCTTGTTCTGTGTTCTCCATTTTAAAGTTTAACTTCCTCATTCTGTTTGTCTCCTTGCCCCTAGTTTTAGTAAACAACCTTCCCACCAGCTCTAATCAGTGTTCATGTTTGTTCCCCTGGTTACCTGCACCTATTCCTCTCACTGAAACTGCACGTCCCCATCCTAACCTGCATAGTTAGAGTCTGACTCATCCTAGTCACCTGCTCCATCCTGAATCACCCCTGGTCACCTGCTCTGACCTTAGTCGCCCCTGGTCACCTACTCTGATCTGAGTCACCCCTGGTTACCTGCTCTGACCTGAGTTGCCTTTAGTCATCTGTTCTGTAACCATCTTTCCAGCTGAAACGGTTCACACTGCCACTCTGGTGCATACCTCTGCTCTCTTTAAAATAGCCAGTTGGAATTAGCTTAGACTGTGTGGCCCAACCCTAGCCAATAGGGGAACCACACAGCAGAAGCGGGCTACTTGCATCAGGGATAAGAACCCCTTCCCCAGGGGACCTCCTCTTTCATCTTTGGAGCACCCCTCCCACTGTCTGTGTAGCGGGGAGCTTCTTCCTTCTGCCTTTTCCCTTCCTTCTTGCCTCCAAAAAAAAAAAACTCTCAAAAAAAAAAAGGAATCCCTCCCCCTCCCTTATTCAGATGTGCTTTTGCCATTGCTCCATCCATGAGACATACCCTTCTATAGAAGTAAATTGCCTTGCTGAGAAAATTTATGTTGGAGTGCTATTTCTTTTGCATCACTGAAAATTTATTTCTAACATTGGGTACCCATATTTTTGGGTTTCATTGAGTGCAATAATTTGAGGATTGGTATTTTTTCAGCAATTCTGAAAAATCTCTGCCATGATCTCTCTTAATTTTTTTCTTTTTACTTTTAACTTTTTAAAAATGACAAATAAAAATTGCATATATTCATAGTATACAATGTGATGTTTCAATATATGTATACATTGTGCCATTAAACTAGTTAACATATTCATCACCTCACCTCACATTTTTTTTTTTGTGGCAAGAACATTTAAGATCTACTCTCTTAGCAATTTTTAAGTATACAATACATTATTATAAATGTGAAAGGAAAATAAATCTTGGGGTCCCCAAATCACTAAGCTAAAGGGAAAAGTCAAGCTGGGAACTGCTTATGGCCAACCTGACTCCCATTCTATTCAAAGTCACCCCTCTGCTCACTGAGATAGATGCATACCTGATTGCCTCCTTTGGAAAGGCTAATCAGAAACTCAAAAGAATGCAACTGTTCCTCTCTCACCTATCTGACCTGGCGCCCCCTCCCATTTTGAGTTCTCCTGCCTTTGCTTCAAGTTGCCCTGCCTTTCCAGACCAAACCAATGTCCTTCTTATATATATTGATTGATGTCTCATGTCTCCCTAAAATGTATAAAATGAAGCTGTGCCCCAGCCACCTTGGGCACATGTCTTCAGGACCTCCTAAGGCTGTTTCATGGGTGCATCTTCAACGTTGGCAAAATAAAGTTCCTAGATTAACTGAGACCTGTCTTAGATTTTTTGGGATCATGTTAACTACAGCCATCAAACAGTCATTTTCTGTTTAAGTAATGTCTCCTTTATGATCTCTCAGAATTGCTTCTGCAAATACTTTAAGCCAAATTCTCCACTGAAGGTATTTTGGACTATCAAAGCTTTGAATTGGTACCATAGACCCTAGGAGGGCCATGTGGCTCTTTGCTCTTACAGGAGATTTTCCTTTCTCTCCCTTTCCTTTGGCATCAAGAATAGGATAGGATAGGATAGGCCATTTCCTCTTTTTCCCTTCCATGGCAGGTGTTACTGGGGCCTCAGTGTCAAGCAGGGATCTTCCATCACTTTTCTACCTGGGCAGGTCCTGGGCTTCACCACCTGCCTCTCTTATTGCATGGCCGCCACCCACTTGCAGACATGAAAGTGGAAACTCAATGACAAGGGATGCTCAGAGAACTTCGGTGAAGTCTACTCCCTTCCATCAAGAGTTGTTGGCAAGTTAAGTGACGCATGTACAGAGATTCTGGGTGGATTTAGTTGATGAAAACCAGCAAAGGAGAAGGGAGTGATTTCAAGGCTCTGATTATCACAAAATTAAACCAAGCGATATAGTTTGGATATTTGTTCCCCCAAGTCTCATGGTGAAATGTAAGCCCCCAGTGTCGGAGGTGGGGCCTGGTGGGAGATGTTTGGGTCATGGGGCGGATCCTTCATGAATGGCTTGGTGCTGCCCTGGTGATACTGAGTGAGTTCTTGTGAGATCCGGTTGTTTAAAAGTATGTGGCACTCCCCGCTGCAACTGCCCTTGCTCCCTTTCTTGCCATGTGACACCCCTGCTCCCTGTTCGCCTTCCCAGGAGCCAAGCAGATGCTGACATTGTGCTTCTAGTACAGCCTGCAGAACTCAGCCAATTAAACCTCTTTTCTTTATAAATTACCTAGTCTCAAGTATTTCTTTATGGCAATGCAAAAATGGCCTAATACACCAATGAGAGCCTTTTCCAATCAGATACTGAATCTTTGGGGGACATAGATTCCTGAATGTAGCTCAAAGTTACTTGACCCTCTCCTTTGATGAGAAGACCATGGACTTTTAGAATTGAATGCTAGTTCAGGTGTGCTAGTTCAAACTCGACATACCATCATCAGACAGCAGAATGGGGCTCTACAAATTAGAAACTCTTATTTCTATTCTAGGTAAGCTTTCTAAACAAATAGAGTACACTTTTTTATGTGTGTGTGTGTGAAGTTGACTTTTTTTAAGGATCAGATGTAATCTCAATCCTTTTTTCTTTCTAATCTTTAGAATTGTGTTTATACTGGCTTAAACTGTGCATATTATTTATGGCAGAAATCATTTGTAAGTGCAGTCTTATTCATCAGCAATACTTAATAGTTTCTGTAAACATTTCAGGGTGTAAATTAAATATCACTTGCCACTTGAGTACATTTTTTCTGGTAACTTGTGCCAAGTAGGTTTTGACCATATCTAAAAAAATTTTGTTGTGGTTTGTTCTTTTGGAATATTTTATGTATACTTTGGCAGTTAATGAAAAGAGAAACACTTCATGAAGATTTAGGAATTTACATCTTTATATTTCCTAATATATGACTCAAAAGAGACATGTAAGTACAAAGAAGAATTGTAAGTAAATCAATGGTTTTTACCTAGTAGAGTAAAACAGATGAAAACGTGGGCTCAATTGCTGTCTGCTATTTATACTGCTTAAATCATGAACCGCGGTGAATTTCCCAGGTTTTCAGTTACACTTCTCATGTAACAAACCAGTGATTATGAAATCATTATTTTTATAACTACTGGCCACATGCACACTTTGGCAATTACATCTGATTCTTTTGAGACTTTGTATATTTAACTTTAGGTAATTCTTTTATTATTCCAACTTGTGAGTGTCAGCTCTATAATCGTACTCAGTAAAAGTGAGAAACAAACATATGTAAACAAACACATGGTGCCTGTTCAACAGAGTGGGGTCCTTAATAAATTAATCAAGCTCTTAACAATATCACGATCAGAGAACCACTTGAGCATTGGGCAAACTGGCTGAATAAGTAATCTGAGTAGAATTGTGTTTATACTGTGTTTATTCACAACTATTGGTTTAATGTATTTTGTGGCTACAGGGTTAGGTGCATACAGATTTAAAGCAAGGATGTTTTTCTGCTGTACTGTTTCATTTATCATTAAATAATGACCCTCCTTTTCAATTTGTAATAATAATTTTTTTTGTCTTAATGTCTCTTTGTCTAATATTGCTATACTGGCTTCTTTCTTTCCTCAACTCCCCCACTTTTTCTCTCCCTTCTTTCTTTTTTTTTTTTTTCGTGATGGAGTCTCACCCTGTCACCCAGGCTGGAGTGCAATGGCACAATCTCAGCTCATTGCAACTACTGCCTCCTGGGTTCAAGTGATTCTCCTGCCTCAGCCTCCCAAGTAGGTGGGACTGCAGGCACCCACTACCAAGCCCCGCTAATTTTTGTATTTTTAGTAGAGACAGGATTTCACCGTGTTGGCCAGGATGGAAGATTGCTAATTTTTAAAAGAAATGATAAATTATGGTCATTTAAATTCTGTTTGTACTAAGGATGTTTTATTTTCATTATTTAAAAATTGGCAGAAACTCTGTTTGCATACTGTTGGGATTTTTGTGTTAATTAGAAAAAAACAGTTAACAGTTAAAAAAAAGTTAACAGATAACTTTTCCAAGATAACGGCACATTCACTGTACACACACATACACACAGTCCACAGAGTTGTGCCATGCCATCGATGTTATTTTCATTTACTTTTTGTTTTTTCTGGCAACCGTTGGGCATGCCCTGAAAACCCACCTTCCATTATAAATATTTTAAAACTAGGCAGGAGAGAGTCATCCCTTAACCACAGCCACACAGAGGGATGAAGGATACACACAGCTGCAGCCACATCATGTCATTACTTAATTTGTTTTTGACAGCTCCTATTTGTAGAGGAAAGGAAAGTATGAACCACACATAGGCAAATATTTTATATACGTCCACATTTTTGTTTGTTTGTTGTGAATACTGGCCCATTTTCTTGGGGGGGATGGCAGAGAATCCAAGCCAACATCACTTCTTCCTTAGCATAGCAACAGCTCAAGACATTTGTTGTCCATGGAAAGTTGAAGGAAAAATTTGAGTCGTGTCTGTTCCAAAAGGAATAAGTATTAGATTGGTAAACACTTTCCAGCCAGGATGAGAAGATGGCAGAGCGAATTAGGAATGTAGGCTTTCATACACGATGGAAGAGCTCATTTTAGTGAGTAAATGGAGCACAGGGAAGCTCCCATTTGCCCCAAAGAGAATCCCCGAAGGCTGTTTCACAACAGCTATGTGTTGGGTAATGTGATAGTGCTTCCTACGGCTTATGTTACCCAACTGTGCTCCTCAGGGTGGTCCTCAGCATGCCCTTCTTAGGTAACTAGTTGTTGGCCTATATATGACAGAGGTTGATGGGCCTGGGCTATTCCCTGTATTCCCTGAGGCATGCCCAGCGCTGTTTAGGACCGGACAGTTTATGGATACCGGGCTTGAGATGGAAAGGGGGCAAGATAAAACCCAGTCATCAGGGATGTGTAATTGTGATTTAGGCTCCTTTCAGGGCTATGAGAAATATTCTTCTACACCAACTGGGACTTGCAGTGATGATCCTGAACGATGCATCCAGATAATTCTGTGAGGGGATGATGGGAGCAACACAAAGCAGGGAACATTAAGAAAAATGGGACGATTTGAGTCAGCTCACAACTATCATCAATAGTCAACACTAGGTTGCTGGATACAGCAGCTGGGTCTGATTTAGAGGATATATGTCACCTTAGGAAGAAGGAACAGGTGCAGCTGATGTCTTACATAACACAGAATAGAGAATTATAATAGAGAATGTATCAGGATTCTATTAGTATCGTGTGTGCATGAAGGAGAAAGACAGAAACTAGGCAGACGCCTGAACTAGTTTACATCCTATCATTCACCTGGTAGATATCTGACCAAGTAGAGTTGAACATCTGCTTGTGTTTTGTCTGACCCTGATTGTCTTGGTTCTTTCTGGAAATAGGATTATTGTATAATGAGTAAAACCACATGCAAATATTGTATGCAGATCTAGAGCCATATGTGGTCTAGTCAGCTCCACCTTGAAGAAAATTCTGGGGAGGTGTTTGGAAGGATTAGCTCCTTAAAGAAGGAGGTCATGGGCAGGGAGCAGTGGCTCATGCCTGTAATCCCAGCATTTTGGGAGGCCGAGGTGGGTGGATCACCTGAGGTCGGGAGTTCGAGATCAGCCTGACCAACATGGAGAAACCCCATCTCTACTAAAAATACAAAATTAGATGGGCGTGGTGGCGGCACATGCTTGTAATCCCAGTTACTGGGGAGGCTGAGGCAGGAGAATCGCTTAAACCCAGGAGGTGGAGGTTGCGGTAAGCTGAGATAGCGCCATTGCACTCCAGTCTGGGCAACAAGAGCAAAATTCTGTCTCAAAAAAAAGAAGGCGGTCATGAAGAGAAGGAATTTGACTTATTAAAAGGGGGTCAACTTGAGGCTGTAGGCCCCAGAGAGCTCCTGTTATCGCTCTCATTGCCTTTGATCAAGTCATATAGTTATATATTCACATTGTTTTGTATGTTCTACTCAACAGAAAGAAATTAGGGCCTGGGAAGATGTAGAAATTCCCTCCTGGGTGTCCAGAGCCTTTGACCCATGGTTCTGGTCATCCAGGAAATCTGTGGCTAGATTGCTTTCCCTGCCCTTACCAGCTCCCCACAGCCTTCTGGAGCAGGTGGCAGAACATGGTGTCAGAATTATGCTTGTGCTCTGCCTAAAGGTAATGTGGGTATATAAAATAGAGGGTGCTGGTTGAGCACAGTGGCTCATACCTATAATCCCAGCACTTTGGGAGGCCAAGGTGGTCTGAAATCAGGAGTTTGAGACCAGCCTCCAACATGGTGAAACCCCATCTCTACTAAAAATACGAAAGATTAGTCAAGTATAGTGGCAGGCACCCGTAATCCCAGCTACTTGGGAGGCTGAGGCAGGAGAATCACATGAACCTGGGAGGAGGAGGTTACGGTGAGCCGAGATCACACCACTGCACTCCAGCCTGGGAGATAGAGTGAGATGCTATCTAAAAAAGTAAAAAATACTAATAATAAAAAAACAGAGGGTGCTGAAGTTCGCAGGCCTCTTTATCTCCACTTATTCCTATGTTGTTTTATTCCAGTGTTTAAGGTCAGTCTTCCAAAGAATGCACTTTCAAGCTATGGTACTTAAAGTAGTATTCACTTTTTTCTACAGACCTATCAAAATGTTATTTGATGTTTTCACTAGGGCACATTTATATATATTTACTTGAGCTTCGGAGGGCGATTTTACTTGACAAATCTCAGAAGCTTGATACATTCCTGCAAGAATTAGTCTGAAGGCATTGGCAAGTTATAGATGCCTGTAATTAAGTCAAAGCCCTATGGTCTTGTGTTGTTTTCTCAAGTCCTCTCTTTCACATCAAAAACATTTAAACTATGATGGCTTGCTACATAGCTCTTCTTTTTTTTTTTTTTTTTTTTTGAGACAATCTCACTCTGTCACCCAGGCTGGAGTGCAGTGGTGCAATCTCAGCTTACTATAACCTCTGTCTCCAGGATTCAAATGAGTCTCCTGCCTCCTCCTCCTGAGTAGCTGGGATTACAGATGCCCACCACCATATGTAGCTAATTTTTGTATTTTTAGTAGAGACAGTGTTTCTCCATGTCAGTCAGTCTGGTCTCGAACTCCTGACCTCAGGTGATCCAACTGCCTTGGCCTCCCAAAGTCCTGGGATTACAGGTGTGAGCCCAGCTCTTCGTTTTTACACAGCATTATTTAATGCTACATTATTCCTGCATATGTATAGATTTTTTTTTTTTTTTGGAAAGAGTTTCGCTCTTGTTACCCAGGCTGGAGTGCAATGGCGCGATCTCGGCTCACCGCAACCTCCGCCTCCTGGGTTCAGGCAATTCTCCTGCCTCAGCCTCCTGAGTAGCTGGGATTACAGGCACACGCCACCATGCCCAGCTGAATTTTTGTATTTTTAGTAGAGATGGGGTTTCACCGTGTTGACCAGGATGGTCTCGATCTCTTGACCTCGTGATCCACCCGCCTCGGCCTCCCAAAGTGCTGGGATTACAGGCTTGAGCCACCGCGCCCGGCCGTATAGATGATTTTTATAAAATTGGTAACTGCTAGTTAAATTAGATAAATTTAATTTATCAAAAATATTCCTGAGAAAAGAATTCAAGGTAGAAAAAGTTCACTAAATTGTCAGCAGAAAAAAAAAGAGTAAAACAATAAGACAATTTAAGTCACTAGAACTAAATGGTTGGCAATTAAAACTTGGGAAGAGCTTCCTAGCACCAACGTACCCCTTTCCCTCTCCATTTTCCTTTTATTTATTCTTTTTTGTATTGTTGTTATTTGCAAGGAGGATTAATAATCATTATAACTAATATAACAACATAAAAATAAGGAACAAGTCAATGATGTTCCCCAACTCTGTAGGCAGTAAATAAATGTTAATGGTCCAAAATAAACGTTTCCATTTCTCTCCTCCTTTCTGTGAGGGGCTGATGGAAGCATCACAAAGCAGGGAACACTAATCCACACACATATGCACCCACATGTACTCTATGTACACCTACATGGGAGTTATTTTTGGCAATTTGTTTTTGTAAAACTACAATTAACATATACAGGTTATCCTGTAAATTTCTTTTCTTTTTATTATTGTTATTGTTATTATTATCATTGTTATTATTTTGTAGTGACAGGGTCTCACTATGTTGCCCAGGCTGGTCTTGAACTCCTGGTCTTAAGCAGTCCTCCCACCTTGGCTTCCCAAAGTACTGGGTTGATAGGCATGAGCCACCATGTCCAACCTGCAGAGTTATTTTCTTACTTTATACAATGTAGATTTCCTCCTGGAATAATAGTTGTAGATCCAAAGTCATTTAAAAAAAATAAAGTTGTGTGTTAGCAACATGATGGAATGGGAGGCTCCTGATTTTCCCTCCTCCTACAGACACGTTGAGTAAACACCAACATTTCAACAGAAAGCCAGAATCCAGATGAAAGACTCCTACATACTGGATGACTGAGAAAACATCCACATCAAAATTGACAGGAAAGGTAAAGATACACTTGTGTACTAACACCACCCTGGGCATAACTCTTAAGACGTCATCAGGTAGCAACATAAAACTATATGAAAATAAACACTCACTGGTGAAAGTAAGTATACAGTCAAACTCAGAACACTTTTATACCATAAAGGTAGTGTGAAAATCAATGATAGCTCCAGTATGAAGGTTAAAAAACTATTAAAATCAACTATAGCTATAATAATTTGTCAAAAGATACAGACTATCAAGGATACAAAATATCTCATCAAAAACAAATGAGGAAGGGAGTACAGTACAGAGTCTGTGCAGGTGATTAAAGTTGAGTAATTAGCAGCTGAAATAAATCCGCCTGTTATTAGTATAAGATGTTTTATGTAAGCCTGGTGGTAACCACAAGCAAAAACTCTTAGCAGACACACAAAAGAGAAAAAGAAAGAATTCAAAGGATACTACTACAGAAAATCATCAAATCACAGAGGAAGACAGCATGAAAGGAAGAGAGGAACAAAGGATATACAAATTAGCCAGAAAACAATCAAAAAATGCATGCATAATGTATGCATAATTGCTTTGAATGTAAATAGATTAAATTATCAATAAAAAGACAATAACTGACTGAATAGATTAAAAAAAATAAAGACCCAACTACATGCTGCCTATAATAGACTCACTTCACCTCTGATGACACACAGAATGAAAGTAAAGGAATGGAAAAAAAATTTCACACAAATGGAAGCTAAAAGAGAGCAGTAGCATCCATATTTATAGTATACCCAAAATAATCTTTAGGCAAAAAAGGGTAAAAAGAGAAAAAGATGGTCATTATATAATGATAAAGGTGTCAATTCATCAATAATTTATAACAATTTTAAATACACACACACACACACACACACACATATCCAACATCAGCACACCTAAATATAGAATGCAAATACCAATAATTCTGAAGAGATACATTACAACACAATAATAATAGAAAACTTTAATATTCCACTTTCAACACCAGCTGGACAGATCAACTAGACAGAAAAGCAATAAGAAAACATTGGACTTGAACTATATTTTAGATCAAATGGACCTACAACATTTGAAGAACATTCCATCCAGCCACAACAAATGCACATTCATCTCATTGGCACATGGAATATCATCCACAATGGATCATTTGTTAGGCCACAAAACAAGTCTTGACAAATTTGTAAAGACTGAAATCATATTGAGTATCTATTCTTACTACAGTGTCATGAGACTAAAAATGAATAACAGGAGGAATTTAGGAAAATTCATAAATACAGGGAAATTAAGTCACAAAATTCTTTGTTATGTTAGGTCTTTGGCCCCTGAATAACCAATGGGCCAAAGAAGAAGTTAAAAGAGAAATCAGGCCGGGTGCGGTGGCTCACGCCTATAATCCCAGCACTTTGGGAGGCCGAGGCGGGTAGATCACAAGGTCAAGAGATCGAGACCATCCTGGTCAACAAGGTGAAACCCCATCTCTACTAAAAATACAAAAATTAACTGGGCATAATGGTGCGTGCCTGTAGTCCCAGCTACTCGGGAGGCTGAGGCAGGAGAATTGCTTGAACCCAGGAGGCGGAGGTTGCAGTGAGCCGAGATCGTGCCATTGCACTCCAGTCTGGGCAACAACAGCGAAACTCTGTCTCAAAAAAAAAAAGAGAAATCAAAAAATATCTCGAGACAAACAAAAATGGAAACCCAACACATCGGGATCCAGTAGAAGCAGTCCTGAGATGAAAATTTATAGCAATAAACACCTACATCAAACAAGATCTCAGATAAGCAACCTAATATTACACCACAAGGAACTACAAAACAAAGACAAAGCAAGCCCAAATTTTAGTAGAAGGAAAAAAGTAACAAAGATTAGAGCAGAAATAAATAAAATAGAGAAAACCAATGGGAACAATCAACAAGACTAAATGTTGGCTTTTTGAAAAGACAAAATTGACAAGACTTTAGCTAGACTAACAAAGAAAGAAAGAGAGAAGACTTAAATAACAAAATAAGAAATGAAAGAGGAAATATTACAAATGATACCACAGAAATACAAAGGACCAGAAGAGACCACAACGAACAACTAGACACCAACAATTGTTTATCCAATGGATGAATTTCTAGAAACATGCAACCTACAAAGACTGAATCAGGAAGAAATAGAAAATCTGCACAGACTGATAATGAATAAGGAGATTGAATCAGTAATAGAATGCCTCTCTTATCAAAGAAAATCCTAGAACCTGATGGCTTTACTGTTGAATTTTACCAAGCTTTAAAGGAGAAGAATACAAAGTCGTCTTAAACTTTTTCCAAAAATGGAAAGGAGGGAATACTTCCAAACTCATTTAACAAAGCCAGCATAACACTGATACCAAAAAGACACTACAAGAAAGGAAAACCACAGACCAGTATTCCTGATCAACACAGATGCAAAAATTCTCAACAAAATACTAGGAAATGGAATTCAACAGCACATTAAAAATATTATTTATCAAGATCAAGTGAAATTCATTCTGGGGATATTAAGATATCAATTTACATAAGTCAATAAAAATGATATACCAATGAACAAAATGAAGGCCCAAAACCACATGGTCATCTCAATAAATGCCAAAAAAGCATTTACTAAAATCCAACATCTGTTCATGTTTAAAATGGTAAATAAAATGGTATAGAAGAAATGTAACTCAACACAATAAATACCATAAATGCCAATCTACAGCTAACATCATACTCAATGGCAAAAAGTTGAAAGCTTTTCCTCTAAGATCAGGAACAAGATAAGGATGCCCACTCTCACCATTTCTATTCAACATAGTTCTGAATGTCCTAGCCAGAGCAATTAGGCAAAAAACAGCAATAAAGATCATCCAAACCGGAATGGAAAAAATGAAATTGTGACTGTGTGTTGATGACGTAATCTTACATATAAAAAACCCCAAAGACTCCAGGAAAATGCCATTAGGACTGATAAGCAAATTTAGTAAAGATGCAGATTACAAAATCAATATACAAAAACCAGTAACATTTCTGTACACTAACAATGATCCACCTGAAAAAGAAATTAAGAAAACAATCTCACTTATAATAGCATTAGAAAAGCTAATGGGTAAATTTAACCAAGGAGTAGAAATATTTGTACACTAAAATTATAAAACACTGATGAAAGAAATTGAAGAAGACACAAATACATGGGAAGATAGCTCATGTTCATGGGTTCAAAAACTATTTTTGTTAAAATATTTATACTATCCAAAGATTCAATGCAATTCCTGTCAAAATTCCAAATATAATTTTTCGCAGAAATAGAAAAAAGTTCTAAAATTTGTATGGAACCAGAAAATGCACTGAATAGCCAAAACAATCTTGAACAAAAAGAACAAGGCTGGAAGGATCACATTCCCTGATTTCAAAAATAAGTTATAAAGCTGTTGTAATCAAAACAGCATGGTAGTGGCATGAAAACAGACACATCAACCAATGGAACAAAATAGCCCAAAATAAACCTAAGTATTTACAGTCAATTGATTTTTGATAAAAATGCTGAGAACACAACAATGGGGAAAGGACAATCTCTTCAATAAATGGTATTGGGAAAACAAGCTATCCACATGCAAAAGAATGAAATTGGACCTTTATTTCACACCATATATATAAAAATCAACTCAAAATGGTAAAATGACATAAATGTAACATCTGAAACTGTAAAGCTACTAGAGGAAAACATAGGGGAAAACCTCTTTGACATTGGTCTGGGCAATAATTTCTTGGGTAAGACTCCAAAAGCACAGGCAACAAACATGAAAATAGACAAATGGGATTACATAAAGCTGAAAAGCTTCTGTACAACTAAGGAAACAATCAACAGAGGAAAGACAGAAGCCACAGAATGGGAGAAAATATTTGCAAAGCATACATCTGATAAGAGGCTAATCTCCAAAATATGTAAGAAACTCAACTCAATATGATAACAAATAATTCAGTTGAAAAATGGGCAAAGAATGTTAACAGACTTTTTTTTTCGAAAGAAGAATACAAATGTTCAACAGATATATAGAAAATGGCCATCAGATATACGAAAAAATGCCCACTTCTCTAATTATCAGGGGATTAAAATGACAATGAGCTATCACCTCACACCTGTTAGAATGGCTATCAAAAAGATGAACGATAACAAGGATGTGGAGAAAAGGGAAACTTGTAAACTGTTGGTGGGAATGTAAATTAGCGCAGACATTTTGGAAGATATTATGAAGATTTCTGAAAAAACTTAAAATAGAATTACCATATGATACAGCAATTCCACCTCTTTGTATGTATTCAAAGGAATTGTAATTTATACGCAGGAGAGATATCTACACTTTCATGTTCATTTCAGCATTATTCTCAATAGCCAAGATATGGATGCAACCTACATGTCTATCAGTGAATGAATAAAGAAAATATGTTATATATACACAGTAGAACACTATACAGCCTTAAATAAGAAGGAAATTCTGTCATTCTCAACATGGATGGAACTGGAGAATAATTACGCTAAGCATAATAATATTAATAATATTAAGCCTGGCACAGAAAGATAAATACAGTATGATACCACTTATATGTGGAATCTAAACAAGTTCATCTCACAGAAACAGAGAGTAGAAAGGTGGTTATCAGAGGTTGGGAGGAGTGAGAAAGGAAGAATGGGGAAAGGGAAGACGCTAATCAAAGGATATAAACTTTTAGTTAGATTGGAAGAACAAGTTTTAGTGATCTATTGCACTGCATGTTGACCACAGTTAACGTATAGTATATTTCAAAGTTGCTAAAAGAATAGATATTTAATCTTCTCAACACAAAAAATGGTAAGCTGGAGAGGCAATGGATATGTTGATTAACTTGATTGAATCATTCTACAATGCATACATAGATAAAAACATTACATCATATCCCACATATATGTATACTATTATTATTTTGCAATTAAAAATAAGTAAAAAGTTACATAAATATAAATGGTCTAAACTGAGCAATTAAAAGGCAGGGATTGTAAGACTGGCTAAAAAAAAAAAGAAAAAAACCACTCAACTATAGAATGTCTGCAAGATATCCCCTTTAAATATAAAGGCCCAAATAAGCAAAAAGGAAACAGAAAAGTTATACCAAGCTACTATGGGCAAAAAGATAGCTAAAACGGCTGTAATTTCAGGTAAAATGATTTTAGACCAAAGAATATTCTCAGGGATCAAGGTGCAGCAGGTTTGGTGTTTGGTGAAGGCCTGCCCTCAGCTTCCAAGATGGTGCCTTGTTGCTGCATCCTTTGAAAGGGACAATGTTGAGTTCTCAAATGGCAGAAGGTAGAAGGGCAAAAAAGGCCTAAGCTGGTTCTCACTAGCCCGTTTATAAGGCACAAATCTATGCACAAGGATAGAGCCATTATGACTTCCTCACTTCCCCAAAGGCTCCATCTCTCAATAGCACTATAATGGGGACTAAGTTTCAACATGAATTTTGGAAGGGACACATTCAAACTGCAGCAATGTGTGAATATTATTTTGGAAGAGTTTGAAAAACACTATCTTAAAAAAAGACATAACTATGATGTAGCTTTTTAACCTTGATGGATAAAACCTCAGAATGGTCGCTCTTCAGGACCCACTGTAATTATGTATCAATGGTATCTTAGGAACACAAACTCTTTATAGGCTACTTTTTAAAAAATTTGGCTATAGTGTGCTTCCCTTTCCCCATTTCTCTCTTGTTCTTTCTTTACTAATTCATAATCTATGTATTTTTACTTTCAGGGGGAGTTTTATAGCTGGTATGCTATTTGCAGCTTTCATGTAGAATGGAGAGTTCTCCATTCTAGCCACACCCATTTCCTCTCTGCTCCAGACATTGAATACTGGCCTAGTGTCCCAGAAGTTCTGAGTTCAGAGTCCTCATGTACCAATGCCAGTAACAGTCAGCTTCACAGTGCCTCTGGCCAGCTACACTCCTGTACAACTCAACAATTTCTCACTTTCTCCTTTTTAAAAACAATGAAAGCAACAAAACCACTCAGCTCCCACTGTTGCATAACCCAGTATTGGAAAGATCGTTTTATACAATTCTTGAGACAATCCTGCAAGATCAAGCAATTGGTTCCCTGGAGTGGTGGTCAGCTCATCAAAGCCTCTTTGTACTGATGCTTCCCCTGACCCTGTTTTGTTCCCTTGTCCCTCCTTCCTGCTCCTAGGATCACACTCCCCAGTAAACTTTTTGAACAATGACCTGTGTTTAGGTTACATTTTTCTGGGGAACTTGTACCAAAACTCCATTGCATGCTCAGCCTAATTTTGTCCTTTATTAAAATGAGTAATCTGCACAAAAAATAGATTTTTTTTGTTTTTGTTTTTTGAGACAGAGTCTTGCTCTGTTGCCAGGCACCAGGCTAGGGTGCAGTGGTGCAATCTCGGCTCACTGCAACCTCCACCTCCCATGTTCAAGCAATTCTCCTGCCTCAGCTTCCCGGGTAGCTGGGACTACAGGCGCATGCCACCATGCCCAGCTAATTTTTTTGGTATTTTTAGTAGAGATGGGGTTTCACCATGTTGGCCAGGATGGTCTTGAACTCCTGACCTCGTGATCTGCCCGCCTCGGCCTCCCAAAGTGCTGAGATTACAGGCTTGAGCTACTGTGCCTGGCCAAAAAAATAGATTTTTTAATGATAATATATGTTACAATTTTGTTTACTTTACTTCCTCTTTCTTGGGCTCAGTTTCTTTCCCTTTAGAAATCTGCTACCTAGCTCTCAGATTCTATGTCCTTCATTCAAATACTTGAATTTTGACTATGGGACAGCTGCATGGATGCTAGAAGTTGGTAAACTCTAGTTGTCTTAGTCCATTCATGTTGCCACAATACAATACCGTAGACTGGGTGGCTTATAAACAACAGAAGTTTATTTCTCAAGTTCTGGAGGCTGGGAAATCCAAGATCAGGGTGGGAGCAGATTCAGGGTCTGGTCAGGACTTGTTCTGGTCCAGAGAGGGCTGCTTCTTTCTGTGTCCTCACATGGTAGAAGGGGCAAGGCAGCTCTCTGGGGTCTCTTTTTAGAATAGCCATTTTGACGCACATAGATGAAGCCGCTTTTAGAAGGGCACTGATCTCCTTTATGAGGGCTCCATCCTCATGATCTCATCACCTCCCAAAGGCCCCACCTCCTAATACCATCACCTTGGTGGTTAGGATTTCAACAGATGAATGTGGGGGAAGATACAAACATTCAGACCATGACGATGATCGCTTCATATGGCCCCATGTCTTGCTTTGTTTGACTCGTTTGGCTTCCATGGCATTTTGAAAAATACTGTAATGATCAGACATTATGCTTGGTCTTGAGACAAATAATTTATGCAATTCTATTTGAGGCTGTAATTTCTGGCTACCCTGACGGCTGCGGGATGAAGTGGGATTTAATCCTGAGTCCCTAGGGATGGGAGGGTCCAACATCCCGGGGAGGTACAATCAAGGATAATGGTTGAGCCTGGGGCTTTTCAAACACAGTTTCTGTTCTCCCACATGCACAAGGCTAGGGTTTAGACTGTATTTTTGCATATGGTGCTACCTCTTCAGCAGTCCATTTTACTTGCTGGTGAGAAACTGATCTTATATAATCTTTGAAAAGAAAAAAGCTACCTTCAGAGCAAAATGCAACTTGTCTTTTAATTTTTAAGGTCTATAATATTTACAAATGCTGACCCAGTGCCTGCCTGTTTCCAGTCATGCCTCCAGAATCTTCAAGGGTAGATTTGAGCTACTCTCCTCTATCAATGGAAGTCCCCTGGAGAAGTCTGCAGAGCCCTATGGTAGGGTGTTCCTTGGTCTCGTTAGCTTTGCCCTTTTTCAGTAAGTGAGCCTGAACTCCTGTGATTTTCAGTTTCTTCACTCTGACATGGAGTCTTCCTGATCTTGGCTTGATGGCTTGGCTCTCATGTCTTCTGTCTCAGACTTTGCTTTCTCTTTTCTCTTTCTTTTTGAGACAGGGTCTCACTCTGTCATCCAATTTGGAATGCAGTGGCACCATCTCAGCTCACTGGAACCTCCACCTCCAGGCTCAAGTGATCCTCCCACATCAGCCTCTGCAGTAGCTGGGTTTACAGGCGTGCACCACCGTGCCTGGATAATTTTTTAATTTTTTTTTTTTTTGGTGGAGACAGAGTCTCTCTATATTGTCCAGGTTGGTCTTGAATTCCTGGGCTTAAGCAATCCTCCTGCCTTGGCCTCCCAAAGTGCTGGAATTACAGACACTGTGCCTAGCCTTGCTTTCTCTTTTCTGATACTCTTTTGCTTCAAATTTTAATATGTAGGTATATATTTTTAACCCTGGTCTGCTGTTCTGGTTCTATTTAAAGTCCCAGTTAAAGGAAACTGGGTGCTTTCCTCCTGACATTGGTGTGAAATGAAGCAAAGGATAAAACGATGCAGGACTTGCAGCTCCCCAAATATAGCTTCTCATTCCTGCTACTGGGCATTTATTGCCATGCTTCTCTTCCTCCATGTTTGAAATTCTCTCCATGTATTGATTTGGGCGTTTGTTGCTGCGCTGCTTCTTTGCATGTTTGAGATGACCTCCACATAGTTATTTTAATGTTGGCTGTTTTACAGACAACATTCCTGTTTCAAATGTTCTTTCCTGTTTGCAAACCAGCATTTCTTACAAGTGGGTTGCTGCCACTCTGCTAATTTATTCCACTTTAATAATAAGATTTCTTGTTTTCTTCAGATTTTTCAAAACCTGAGAATTGAATTTCCAGAAATGCCAAACCACTACATTTCATCTTGGCTAACTGGCCACGTGGGCTGGCTTCCCACTGCAAAGTCACATGAGCTTTGTTGTTGTTGTTGATGTTGTCATTTTAAAGAAAAAGAAAGCAGTTTGATTCTTTGGCAGAAACTCACCATTACTCTCTCAGTAATATGATAAAATTCCATCCATCCACCTTCACAAAAGGGAATCTTGAGGTAAGCTTTCAACTTTTCTTTTTGAAACAGGCTTAAACAAATGCATTCAGTTTTGGGACACAGATCTTCCTCTGAGCAAGGCAGACTGAGCTACATTCCTGTGTTTCTCATGCTGCAGTGGGAAAAGTTCCTGAATGTAAGGGAATGCTTTTCCAAAGTTATCTGTGAAGGGAAAGGAATAATCACTTCTGTGTGATTCAAACCTGGGCCCCATCCAGGTTCCCCAATTAGCTGTGAGAACAGTGCCGGCTATTGTGTCTCAAGTTTACCTTGAATTTTCCAAAGAAACATTCATTCTGATCTCTGTGAATATTAGAAAGTAGGAGCCCTCACATTCTTCTTTCTTGTATTGAAGCAAAAGAGGCCCAGAGGACTACAAGAGAGGTTCAGAGAAGAACAACTGCTGTAAGCATTTTACTGCCAGGGAGTAAAAACGGAACTGCAATGTAATTTAAAAATATTTTCTTAGGAAAAAAATTCAGAAACTTCTGCTTTATGAGGAGTGCTTGGATACAGACACATCTTCATGTATGAGGAAATGATGGGAATTATACATTTCTTTTCTTTTTCTTTCCTTACTTGTGTAACCCTGTTTTTCAGTACAACTTGTGTTTCTGAAGTCACTGTAGACTAGGGGTAACATTAAGATAAAAATAAGTCAGAGAGTAGTATTTCTATGGCTTTGCCTCTACAAACTGAAGAAATTTTAGAATCTCAAATTCTTCCTGCATAGCTTTTGCAGTACGCGTGGAACAATTTCACATGTGCTTCTTGGGCAGGCATGGTTTATGTGGGACTATAGTGTGGTCCATTTTGGCTGAGGTGAGGAGGATGGGAAGTTAGTCAGCAGGGTGAAGAGTTAGTCTCTTGGTGATCCTAGCACCTGATATTGGGGCATTGGCGTCTTTCAGGGACATCAGTGCCTGATGTCCTCATGATGTCCTCACTCATCAAGACACCACTGCCAACCAGGATGCCCACTGAGGGGCCAGGCCTTTGCAAAGCTCATGCCAAGTCTCCTGAACCAAGGCTCTTGTTTATGGTGCTCACTCTGCCACGAGTGTTTGGAGACAGCCATTGCCCCAACGTGGCTCTGTCTCGTGCTATCAAAGCCCCTTGGAAATATCTGTGTTTCCTTCTTTTTAATGAAGCCATCTCAGTCAAGGACATGGGGCTGTGTCTCTGAGGACTCGGTGGGTAAGATGAGTGACAGGCATGTGTTCCTTTCAGAAATCTTTCCTTGGCTTGCTATGCTGGAAGGGGGCTTATATCAATGAACCTTGGTTATTTCCCTGGTGGTTCCTTCGTCCCTCGTGTGTGCAGCCTCTGTTCTCAGCCATGCCCAGGTATGCCTGATATGCTTGAGAGATGTCTGAGTCTGAGGGTGGGTACAATTGAATTAGCATGACTGTGTGCATTTGACTTCATTCTATGTGGGACACAAGTGTGAACTAATAGCATGGCATTTTGCAAATTTGTCCAACACACTGGTTGGAACGAGGTGTTTGCTTCACCTCCATAGGCAAGGACAGGCCTATGTTTGTTTGTAGGATAAAATTTCTATAGTCTGTTTCTATTCTTTTGTGGAATAGCTCACAAATCTATGATTACTCTCTAGATCTTTCTCCCACGCTTCTGATTCTCATTGTTCCCTCAAAATGATCCTTCTAATTCCTGCTTCCATTTATGAACCATCCACCCAAGTTACTGAGCTAGGAGCATCCTTACATCCTTTCACCCCTGCACACCTGACAAATCAATTACAAAATCAAACACAAAATCTCTGATAATTCTTACATTAGTCAAGAGGGATAGAAGAGTAGGTATTATGGGATCTGTTTTTTCTTTTGAAAAAAATTTTCTGGAAAATAATATCTAATAATAGGAGTATTTAGTAATAGATATATCTAATAATATCTAATATAGAAACTTTACTAATACTCCTTATCCCAACAGGAAGAGATTTCAATTATACATTTTGTGGGATGACACCAGTAGAAATGATTTTTCTATTGTTTGTTATTATCTTCAAAAGCCAAAACAAGGGAGGCTTTAATTTGGCCATGTTTAGGACATGAAGAACATATTGTCCCAAAAATAAGTACAACTGGGGAGTACAGATTTTGTGAGTTCGCTACAGGTGCTGTACATTTCCCTTTACTACACAACAAGGAAATTACTACATGTAATTGCTGTAAAAATGGTGACCATTCTCTGCATTCTATACTTAGAACATTTTATAGTATTGAAAAGAAAAGGTGACTCATTTGTAAATGCCCCTTAACAAATCAGCTAAAATAGAAGATAAATCTACTATTTGCTGACTGTTGTCTTGGTCAGCTGAAGTTGAGTCTCCAAGACATAACAGGCACCCTGGGGTGTGGAAGGAGACCTCCTGGCCAGACAGTCTTCCACGTTTTCTGGGACTGGATATCAAGGGTGTCATGGTGGGCTCTGTCTTGCCTGTAAGTTTGGTTTAGTGTGGAACTGGGTGGTGGACGAACCCATTGAGGAAAGACTTTCTTCATTAGAACCTGTGAATTAACAGTTTATCCAATTGAACATCTATTTTAACTAGATAATCTAACCAATGAGCTCCTAAATTTCTACTGCAAACCTTGATGGGCTCTATAGGGAGAATTTTACGTGAGTGCAGAAGGCTCTATGAGGTTTTAGATGTACTAGGATGCATAAGTGAGCTACTCTAGAAAAAGATAAAAAAGTGTCTTAGGCGCTCCAAAATGTTTAGCTCTTTACTTCTAGCTCTCACCATAAAATGAAGCTCTTCAGTCTCCAGACTCCATATACTCTGTTATAATCCACACCATGGCTGAATAAAAAGTTATAATTTCCCAAAAGCAAATTATCTTGAGAATTCAGTAAGGGGTTCCCTCTCTTATTGGAGCAACACTAGTTTGCGGTAGTATAACAAAGGACTAATGAAGGTTGATTTAAACTATAACAAGGTGATAGCACAGGGCTTAGCTAAAGCAGCATGGACCCTGGAGCCAGAGGAGCTTCAGGGAGTGGCTTTCCTGCCTAATAGCTTTGTGATCTACGTTACCTAAACATTCTGAATCCCAGAGCTCCTTATCTGCTTAATGAAACACACAATACCTATTTGAATTGCAAAAATTAGGCTTTCTATAACACTTATGATAGATCATAAAGTGCTTATGACAGATTTCTGTGCTTTTCCTGTGTAGAGATCCTACTATTAATCTCCTTGTCCCCGGAAAGGATGATAACAGTCATGAATGGAGTTTGTTTGTGGAGAGTTTGGTGCTCATGCATTCTTCTCTAAGTGCTTACATATCATTTTCTTCCACTAGACTGGAAACCCCTTAAAGGCAGCCAGGGCCTGATTGGTCTGTGATATCTTGTAGGTTCATTTCGCATGTTTCTTAATAAGTGAATGAATGAACTCAGATCCCTTAATATCAAAGGTGCTTAAACATTTTTAGGAAATAATTTGAAAAAAATCTAGATGCCAGACTTATTTTTTCTTTCCTCCCTTCTTTGACAAAGAAGTAAAGAATACATTATCTGTGAACATTTGGCAAGAGGGAGATTTTGGTAAAGCCACTAAATTGGAAATGTCCTATTAAATGCCAAACTCTCTGCAAATTAGCATTAACTTAAGATTTATGTTTTATGGGAGAATTCTTATACTTTTTTTCCCCTCAAAGTTTTTCCTTGAAAATATTTCAACTATTTGACATAAGACTATTTTGGGTTTAGTCAACTCATGCTAGATTTTTTTTGCTTTTTTTTTTTTTTTTTAAAGAGGTGAATGGTTTTGTTGATAAAATTCACATTTCACATCGAACCTACAGTATGAGATTGCTGAGTGTGATTTTTTTCTTTCTAGCTCAAATCGGAACCTTATGGACATTTAACCTAGAAACCTATGTCACTGTGATTTATAGGTAGAAAATCTCTTTTTATAGTATTAACAAAATCACTATTGTGTTCCAATCTTTATTCTCCGGGGAT
The DNA here is from genome assembly GCF_001604975.1 of Cebus imitator. Taxonomy (NCBI): domain Eukaryota; kingdom Metazoa; phylum Chordata; class Mammalia; order Primates; family Cebidae; genus Cebus; species Cebus imitator. Next base: position 654,004 of record NW_016107868.1, read on the forward strand.
AAATCTTGGCAAATCACTTCCTGCCATTTAGATACCTCAGAACTCAAACTGCCTGAAGCTTAGCAACAGATTTATTAGAAAATGCAATCCCCTACCCACCCTCCAAAAACGTTATGATGACAGGAAAAATGTTTCCTGTTTCTCCTTAAAGGATGGGGAGAGGGCAGAAAAAAAAAGGAGAGATTTAAAAAATCTGGTTTCTTGATGTCTGAAAAAATGCAGTTCAGATTAATTACTAGTGCCTTAAATAAGAAATAGGAAAAATATCCTACACAGAGAGAGTTGCTTTATCCAGCCATGAACATTTGGTGCTCATCCCAGGATCCAGGCCCAAAGAGTATTTTAGACAGATCTGAAAAAAATCAGGCCAAGGATATTTTTAAAAATGAAAACTGGATATAGAACCCATTGTACTCACATTACTCCTCTTCAGATGTATCAGCACTCTCTGTATCTTGAGTCTATCACTTTAACAACCCTGGAAAGTTCAAGAAGGTTTAGTGAGTATGTGTGTATATACTACTCCTCCCCACCTCCGTAGAACATATTTTACCAATTATGTTTACAAAGAGAATTTGGGTCTTTCCTATCTTGCTTTACTCACCTACAACTTGGAGATCATAAATATGTTTCTATCTCCTGGGGAACATTCTCTCACGTTGCGTTTCAAAGATGTGCTGTCCAGATGTGAAAGGTTTTTTTCGCTTTTAAAATTTCTTCAGAGCACCAATCTCTTAATGAAATGCAGTATATTATTCACATAATGCCCTGCAAAAGCAAACTAAATATGGCCTGAGCAGGACTCCGTATTTCTATATCTGAGTCCTTGTGGAAGACCTGCAACCTAACCTAAAAGGGAGACAAGATTGAAAACCTAATTTAGGAGTACGCCCTGTAACAATAGCCGAGTCTTTGCCAGTCTTAGCAGCCATACTTCAATCCTTCATACACGGCCAAGTGTTCGAACTACGTTCAAATAAGGCAAACGTCAATCTGTAACCAATTCAGCTGTTTCTATACCTCGCTGCTGATTTCTGTATATCACTTCCTTTTTTTTTTTGTCTATAAATTTGTTCTGACCACAGGCATCCTTGGAGTCTCTGTGAATCTGCTGTGATTCTGGGGGCTGCCCAATTCACAAATCTTTCATTGCTCAATTAAACTCCTTTAAATTTACTTTGGCAGACGTTTTTCTTTTAATGGCCCGGTCAATAAGGATGTCTTTTTTTAAGGATAGACAACATGTATCAGAGCTTTCTTTTCGTTTCCTGTGCAATCCTGGAATTCTGGTACGGAAGATGTACTAGAGAAGATGCTGTTAGTTTGGCAGGCATATGAAAAGGATGTCAGATTGAATCAGATCCCCTATTTTCCGGTTTCTGAGCACTCAGGTGCTTGCTGCTCCCTGTGAGTCCTGAATCTTGGGAGGCAGTCTACGAAAGCAGGTGCTGCTACCTTCCAGGTTGTCAATACTGGCACTGCTCAGTCACTCTCAGAGCACTGAGAGGGCCAGCGGTGCATGGGTCAAGATATGTGAGAATTTTTCAATGGAATTCATAGTGGCTTGATCCAGGCTATGAATTAGGTAATGCTGGCTTTTCTTTGTCTATGAAGAACTGACCCTTGTATATCAGTTAGAAAAAAAAATCTGATTTGAAAAAGGGAAACACTTTAAATAAAAGGAAAAGCAGATAGTCTGGGAGGCCGTGTAGTCCCATGCATTAATTCTTTAATAAAAGATGAATTAATAGCCCCGGTCAAGCAGATACAATAGGACCCTTTCTATTCCTTCTGCTTCTTTTTCCCTTATCCTCATAATTTGCTTTCCAGAGCTTAAATAAAGGTAATCTCAGCGATTCTTGGGTTTGCATCTTCTCCTTTTAATACCTCAGTGTGTTCAGGGAAAATCTATTGTTTAGATCCTGGACATTGTAAACAAGATCCCTCAAAAGCCGTGAACTATGCATTGAGTTCAACACATTATAATAGGGAAAAGAAATAGGATTTAACTTCAGAAGATTTGGCCCCTAAGTATTGGCACACACTTACTGAATGGTTTTGTGCCGGTTATTCCAATGACTTTTTTGAATCTGTTTTAGTATTTGCAGAACAGGAATAATAATGCCTGCCTCACAGGTCACTGTGAGGATGCAATGAGATAACACTATATAAAAGTGTATGAAATTGCCAATATTCAATATTCAACCTTTTTTTTTGGAGACGAGGTCTTGTTCTGTCACCCAAGCTGGAATGCTGTGGTGTAGTCATGGCTCACTGCAACCTCAAACTCCTGTACTTGAGTGATCGAGTGATCTTCCTGCTTCAGCCTCTCGAGTACATGGGACTACAGGCGAGTGCTACCATGCCCAGTTGATTTTTTTTTTTTTTTTTTGATAGACACTGGATCTCACTAAGTTACCTAGGCTGGTCTTTAACTTCTGGGCTCAAGCAATCCTCCTGCCTTGGCCTCCCAAAGTGCTGGGATTAGAGGTGTGAGCTACCACTTCCAGCCTCGGCTGCTTCTGACCTTCAAAGACAACTATTTCAAATGGGGCAAACTCATATAAACAACGATTTGTAAATTGTAAGGTAGAATGTACATTTTATTTAAAATCAAATGAAAAGGTACTTTTTCTTCTCAAGTGTTCAAAGAGACGTGGAACTTCCCTAACAACCAGAGGAGAAATGTATGGGAAAGTGTATATAGAATTTAAAAAGAAACGACAAGGAAGTTAATACTAAGTGAGGAAATGAACTTTTATTCCTTGGATAATCCTGGGCTAAAAGTTAATATAGTGATTAGGATGATCCCTTTAATGAGCTGTGTATATAAATGTGAAATATTCACCCATTCCATATTAATAGATCAGAAAGTCCTTCTCAAAGGACAAAACATTTCCTATTCAAATTCCTCAATCAAAATCCTTCAGTTTAATATGGTAAATAATGCGTTTGAAATTTGGATCATCTTTACACATTATGGAAAGGAAAAGTAACTTGATCTTAGAGGTGATCAGGAATAGATGATTCACTTTTTTTTTTTTTTTTTGGTTTTTGTTTTTGTGACAGGGTCTTGTTCTGTTGCCCAGGCTGCAGTGCAGTGGTGTGATCATGACACACTGCAATCTTGACCTTCTGGTTCAAAAGGTCCTCCCGCCTCAGCCTCGTGGGGATCTGGGATGTCAGGCATATGCCACCACACTGGGTAATTGAAAACAAGATGAAAACTTTAACTGTTACTTGGCTTGGCTGGGCACAGTGGCTCACGCCTGTAATCTCAGCACTTTGGGGGGTCAAGGTGGGCAGATCACGAGGTCAAGAGATCGAGACCATCCTGGCCAACATAGTGAAACCCCATCTCTACTAAAATACAAAAAAAAAAAAAAAATTAACTGGGCATGGTGGTGTGCACCTGTAGTCCCAGCTACTAGGGAGGCTGAGGCAGGAGAATTGCTTGAACCCAGAAGGCAGTGGTTGCAGTCAGCCGAGATTGCACCACTGCACTCCAACCTGGTGCATGGCGACAGAGCAAGACTCTGTCTCAAAAAATAAAAATAAAATAAAATAAAAAAATAAAAATACCTGGCTCTAGACATTTTAAGTCTGAAACAGGCTGCACTATGAGACCTGGAATGCACTATGTAAAAGGGACCAGAAAATTAAAGTGGCTGACCAAGTTTCCATCGGGGTTCTGGGAAGAAATGGCAATACAGAGCACATTTAAGGGACAGGAGGAAGTAAGATGGAGTGGCTTTCTGTTTGTACTCTATGATATCTGTTACTTCCATGTAATATTTACACTGTTTTCTCAAGCAGCAACTTTTAATTTGAAATAAATATCTTGAGATTGTCCTGTTTCCCTGATAGTACTTAAAATATGTCTGGTCTTATCATAATTTATGCATAGCTCCTTTAAGTTTGTTTGCCTTTTGTTGTTGTTATCCTATTCATTGTTACGTATTCTCTAGGAGCTGTACCAAGAATGGAAAACACATTCTCTTTCTTTCTTTTTTTTGTTTGAGATGGAGTCTCGCTCTTGTTACCCAGTGCAATGGCGTGATCTTGGCTCACTGCAGTCTCCAGCTCCCAGGTTCAAGCAATTCTCCTGCCTCAGCCTCCTGAGTAGCTGTGACTACAGGCACCTGCCACCACACTTGGCTAATTTTTATATTTTTAGTAGAGATGGGGTTTCACCATGGTGGCCAGGCTGGTCTCAAACTCCTGACCTGAGGTGATCTGCCTGCCTTGGCCTCCCAAAGTGCTGGGGTTACAGGCATGAGCCACTGCACCTGACCTTGAAAATACATTTTCAAATTGGCATTAACAAATCTGGTATTTTCAAATTGGTATTATCAATCTGTCTTCTTTGTATTGTTTTTCTTTGGTGTTACAACTTTGCCGTTAGTTCTACCAATCTGCTGTCACCTCAACTAGAATAAGCCTTCCTGCAGTTATCAACAGATAAAACGCATAATCGTCACATGCTTCCAGGATTCGAGGGAGACTCAGCTCCTCCCCTAGGAGATGTTCTTCCAGGCCCTTGGTCCCTCACTCACCCAAGAATAGGAGGGAGGACCCTGCCGGGCACGGTGAGCTTGTTTTAAGTAAATATCGGACCCCAAAGAGTTTTGCAGAAAGTGATTTACTTAGGCAGAGAGAGAGAAAAAGGAGAAACATAGAGAGAGCAGCTTCCACGATGTCATGGAAGGGGATCCAGAAATGGAGTGCGCCCTGATGAGAGAGAAGGGGACCTTTAACCTGGGAGGTATTCCCCGCACTATTCAAGTTTTCTGTCCTATGAAAGGAGTTCCTTTTAAACTTCCACTAGAGTGATTGATCCTTCTATCTTCTTGGCACACGAAAGTTAAACAAAGACCTCTACGCTCCCGGATGGAGACATGGGTGGAGGTATGGCGCTGGGAAATTCTTTCCTTTGAAACTACGCCCCCTTGGGGACCCGGGGAGAGAATGCATTCCCTCACTTCCATACTGCATACATTCTGTTTGTTAGATCTAACATCTATATGTCAACTTTCTGCTGCTTCAACATCAATTAAAAATGCATGGACTACTCAATGTTAAGGTGACATTTCGTGAAGGTTGTCATTAACCTGATGCTCACCAAAACTTAACTGCAATTTGTGATTTCCCAGTTTAGATGTCTATCTGTAATGATATTCTTGGAGAGATTCTTTAACTCACGTTTTCTAATGGCAAGCGAAGGAATAATTAAGAGTAACTGAACAGACAGTTAGAAATGGGAAGACTATTCTATTCAAAATTCTCTGTGTGAAAGGTTACACATATCTATTGGTCCCTGGTGCCTTATTTTATTTGATGACCTCTTGTTTTCCTGGATGGTGTTGATGCTAGTTGCTGTTCTTCAGTGTCTGGGCATTGAAGAGTTAGGTATTTATTGTGGTCTTCACTGTCTCAGCTTGTTTGTACCTGTCTTTCTTGGGAAGGACTTAGGTCTTAAGATCTAAGCTGTATCTGCTTTAGGGGGCATCCCAACTCCAGTAATACTGTGGTTCTTGCAGACTCACGGAGATACCACCTTGATGGTCTTGGGCAATATCCAGTACGATTCTCTGGATTACCAGGCAGAGACTCTTGTTCTCTTTCCTTTCTTTCTCCCAAACAAATAGAGTGTCTCTCTCTATTCTGAGCCACCTAAATCTGGGGATGGAGTGATACAAGCAACCCCGTGGCCACCACCACTGTGCTGTACTGGGTCAGACCTGAAGCCAGCGCAGAAAAACTGGGTCTTGCCCAAGGCCTTCTGTAACCACTCCCTGGCTACTGCTTATGTTTACTCCAGACCCTGCGGCTTTTCAACCAGCAGGTGGCAAAGCCAGCCCAGCCTGTGTCCTTCCCTTCAGGGCAGCAAGTTCCTTCAGACTCTGGGTGGGTCCAGAGATGCTGTCTGGGAGTCAGGCACCAGAGTCAAAAACCTTAGAAGTTTACCTGGTTGTTCTACTGTACTGTGGCTGAGCGGGCCCTCAACACACAAAGTGTGATCCTTCTCACTCTTCCCCCCCACTTTCTAAAGGTAGAGGAGCCTCACCCTGCAGCCCCGGTCATCACAGGCTACCGCCCCCGCCATCACAGGCTACCGCCCATGTTCCCTTAAGGCCCAAGGGCTGGCTCTTCCGTCAGCTTGTGGTGAACGCTGCCTGGCCTGGGCTCACTCTTCAGGGCACTGGGCTCCCCTCTGGCCCAGGGAAGGTCCAGAAATCCCATCTAATTGTCAAGGCGTGGAATCAGGGGCCCCCAAGAGCCTGCTTGGCACTCTATGCCCCTGTGACCAAGCTGGTACCTAAAGGGCAAGACAAAGTCCCTCTTCTTTTCTCAAGCAGAAGGAGTTTAGTTTTGCCTTGTAGCCACCACAACTGGAAATATGCTGAGTCTCACCTGATGCCAGCAAGTCTCAGAGGCTCACCAGGGCCCTTGACATGGTACCTGGGTATCACTGCGGGTTATTCAGATCCCAAGGGCTCTTCAGTGAGCAGGGAATGAATGCTGCCAGGACTGGGTTCTTCCCTTCAAGGCAGCCCAGGGTTTGTCTAAAAATGTCATCTGGGAGCTGGGGCCTGGAATGAGGGCCTCACAACTCTGGTGCTCTATCTTGCTGAGGCTGAGCTGACACCTAAGATGAAAGACAAAATCTTCCCCACTCTTCCCCTCTCCTCTCCTCAAGCAGAAGTGAAGACTGGCTACTTTTGGAGCCACGAACCTGCTGTCTCTGGGCCACTTCATCTAAGAGTTGCAGTGCTTGTGGCCTAGACTGGCTTTCCAGTTTACTTAGAGAACAGAACACTATACCCCTGGGTGGCAAGTTTTGTGAAAACTGAAGCTTGGACTGTTGGCATCAACGCTTCCCCTCTGGCTAGGGCTGGTTTAGGTGCTCCCTCCATGGGTAGGGGACAGCTGAGTTTGGTCCAGTTTTCCTTTAACAGGAGAAGTCTAGCAAGACAGCACTGAGTTTGATGTCTCACAGTTGGTGTGTTCTCCCCACCCAGTGCCCAGAGACCCTCTCTGGACCACGTTGTGGCTGCCGGAGTTGGGGGAGACAGGTGTGACATCAAGGCCTCAAGCCTATTTTTTCTTTCTTTTTTTTTTTTGAGACAGATTCTTGCTCTAAGCTGTATCTTAGAAGATTGCAGTGAGCAGATATCACGCCACTGCACTGCATCACCCAGGCTGGATGGAGTGCGGTGACATGACGTCTGCTCACTGCAATCTTCACCTCCCCGGTTCAAATGATTCTTGTGCCTCTGCTGCCTGAGTAGCTGAGATTGCAGGTGTGTGCCACCATACCCAGATAATTTGTGTACTTTTAGTAGAGACGGAGTTTCACTACATTGACCATACTGGTCTTAAACTCCTGGCTTCAAGTGATCCACCGGCCTTGGCCTCACAAAGTGCTGGGATTACAGGCCTGAGCCACGGCGCCTGGCCTGTTTTTCTGTTTCCTCAGTGCCTCTTTCAGCAATATGAAGTTAACACCAGGTACTATGAGGGCTCACCTGATTTTTGGTTCTCATGAAGGTGACTTTTTGTGCGTAAATTAGTGTAATAGTTGTTAAATTGGCATCCTTGTGGTGAGGGTGACTATCAAGGATCAGTGGAGCTCTCTACTCTACCATCTTGCTCTGCCTCCACCCAGGAAGGAAACTCTTTTTTTTTCTTTTTTGACACAGAGTTTCACTCTTGTTGCACAGGCTGGCGTGCAATGGAACGCTCTTGGCTCACCGCAACCTCTGCCTTCTGGGTTCAAGCAATTCTCCTGCCTCAACCACCCGAGTAGCTGGAATTTCAGACATGCGCCACCACTCCTGACTAATTTTGTATTTTTTAGTAAAGACGAGGTTTCTCCATGTTGATTGGGCTGATCTCGAACTCCCAACCTCAGGTGATCTGCCCATCTCGTCCTCCCAAAGTGCTGGGATTACAAGCGTGAGCCACCATGCCCAGTCCTGGGAATCATATTCTAAAGAGCCAATGGCAATTGATAGATGACGTGATTCGGGGATTGTCTAATCCCACCTCAGTGTAAATTTGTGAAGGTGTGGCTAAGGGAAGAGTGTTTTCCTCAATAATCTCCGGATTCTTTCCTTTGATTGGCCCCTTCTTCTACAACTCTTCTTTGTGCTTCTTCTGGGCTACATTCTATTATTCTTGAAACCCATGTGTCCATACCCCAGCCACTGGCATTTCTGGCGGAGATTTAGGGCATTACTTATCTCAGAGCCAGGTGAGGCTTATGCCATCATGTGGCTCTTGCCATCACCTATCTGGTCCTGCCACAGCAGCCACTGTCTCCACAGACCCAGGAAACCAGGAGCATGGTGCTGATGAACAAGGGGAGGCCGCTATACCTAGGAATGGGCTGATGAGACCCACAGGAGACTCTGGCTTCCTCAGTGGTTGCCTCTAAGCAATGGAAGCAGAGGTGTGGAAGTGAGTGAGGGAGAAGACAGATGCATTGTCTGAAGACAGCAGAGTTTCATGTGGCCTCTCTGGAGATTGTCCACTAAGACCAAGGCACAAACTGCTTGCTGTGGAACCGTGCCCTGCTTAGAACTCACCCCGCGTGTGTCATCTTTCCTACCTCCCCTCCTTCACTGTTACTTTGTAGGCACTACTTTCTTCTTTGGGAGTCTCCCTTAGAAATCCTCCTTTATTATCTTTAATATTTATTTGGCAAACATTTCTTGAGCACTTCCTATGTGTCAAGATGATGCTGGTGGTGGTTCCTTGTGGTTCTGTGGGTCTTACTAAGAAGCGTGACTGAAGAGTGCTGTTTTAAAAAAATATAATAATAATTTTAGAAAGCCAGGAAGGGATGCAACTTGGTAGTAAGAGTTTAAAAAGACCCCTGCATCTGCCTCATGGAGAGTGGCTTGATGGGCAGGAGTGGAAACAGGACCACCAAGGGGGCTACTGGCCTGCTGCCATTAGTGGGGCCTGAACAAGGGGGACGTGTCCATCAGGATGGTGAGGAGGGGAGGAACTGACAATATACTCGAGGTAGAAAAGACAATGTTTGGTGATAGATTTCAAACCAAGCACTAATCTCGTTAGCCTCTTACTTTTTGTTAATTTTTTTTTTTTTGAGACTGAGTTTTGCTCTTGTCACCCAGGCTGGAGTGCAGTGGCATAATCTTGGCTCACTGCAACTTCTGCCTCCTGAGTTCAAACTATTCTCCTGCCTCAGCCTCCCAAGTAGCTGGGATTACAGGCATGTGTCACCCGCCTGGCTAATTTTTGTATTTTCAGTGGAATCGTGGTTTCACCATGTTGGCCAGGCTAGTCTCAAACTCCTGACCTCAGGTGATCCACCTACCTCGGCCTCCCAATTTGCTGGGATTACAGGCATGAGCCACTGCACCCAGGCTTTGCTGATTCTTTTTTTTTTTAACCCACATAGCTGAAGTGTGCTACTAAGTGTTACAACTTAGTTTTCACTAGTTTCCTTATAGATCGTATTTCTGATGTATATACCATTATGGTACCAATTGCTTAAGTTGTTTTTCAGAAATGTGGATCAGCTCTTGTGCAGTTTAAACTGGCTGGAGCTGACCCTCTGACAGCCTGCATTGTTATGTTTCGATGCCACAAAAGAAGTATCACTGGAAGATAAATCCTCGCAGCAAGGCAGTTTACTTCTACAGAAGGGTGAAGCGCATGGATGGAGCAATGGTGGCCACAGGCTTGGACAAGTGGGGAAGGGGTACTTACGCCTGACGGGGGTGGTCCCTAATGCTGTGTCATTCCCCTATTGGCTGAGGTTAGACCGCACAAGCTAGACTAATCCTGATTGGCTACTTTAAAGAGAGCAAGGGTCTGAGCTGGAGTGGCAGGGTGGGTGTTTTGGCAGGGTGGGTGTTTTGGCAGGGTGGGTGTTTTGGCAGGAAGGACGGTTACGGGTGAGTCAGAGCAGGTAGCCAGGGGTGACTTAGATCAAAGAAGGTGACCGGAGCAGGCGACTGCAGCAGGTGACCAGGATGAGTCAGGATGGAGCCTGGGGCCAGGGGAATAGATGTGAATTACTGGTTAGAACCAGTGGAGAAGGTTGTTTACTGGAATTACAAGGAAGTTAAACTTTAAAAGAGAGAATTAAAGATAAGAAAGCTGAACATACTGACATACTGATTCTTTGAAGAGAAACTTGGGGTTCACTATAACAGCATGATTAACTTTTTGGGGTCAGAGAGCCCCAAACTCCACCCTCAGATCATGCTGGCCCTGTCATTTTCTGAATATGCATCCTGTGAAGAGCCATGGACCCCGACGATGCTTGTGCAGATCCTGAATTGCCTTATTTTTCCCGCTGCCAATTGCCTTTCCCCATGCCTTAGACCACCCAACTACTCTAACCCATAAATGTCCCTAAGTCTGATCTTCAGGGAGGCCCATTTGAGAGCTCTTCTCCTGGCTCCTTGTGTTATACCCGAGTGAGTTTAAACAGGAGCGCCCCGCTCTGAGTTTGTTGAGTCCACTTTTTTTTTTTTTTGAGACGGAGTTTGGCTCTTGTTACCCAGGCTGGAGTGCAATGGCGCGATCTCGGCTCACCGCAACCTCCGCCTCCTGGGTTCAGGCAATTCTCCTGCCTCAGCCTCCTGAGTAGCTGGGATTACAGGCACACGCCACCATGCCCAGCTGATTTTTTGTATTTTTAGTAGAGACGGGGTTTCACCATGTTGACCAGGATGGTCTCGATCGCTTGACCTCGTGATCCACCCGCCTCGGCCTCCCAAAGTGCTGGGATTACAGGCCCACTTTTAATGCTAGCGTCGGAGAGTCAGCTAGAGCTCAAACCACTCGGCCACAAACAAAGGGCGGTCAACATTTTTATACCAGTTTAGGGTCAGGGGGCGGTAAACAGATTATTACAGAAGCAGAAGGAGCTGGTTAGGGGAAGCGGGGGTGCCTAACAAAAAAAGTTCTACTTAAAGTTGTTTTCTTTACTCAGGATGTGGGGTAAGCAGTTGCACGGTTTTGCAAGTACAGGATGTATAGACCACTGGGTCCTGTTTCTCAGAAGATTGGTTACAAAGATGTCAGGTGTCTCAAACCACAAGCTGTCAGAACAGAATGCCCTGCATAGCTCAAGGTGGGCAAAATGGAGTTAGCAGGATTGTTTAAAACGTATTCATTACAGCCAAGCTAGGGTATTTCACTTGAAGGGCTGTTCTGTGAATAAATTTTTTCTCTTTTTGCCAAACTCATCATCACAGTGATTAGTTGACTGTACATGGGCAGAACGAGCCTGGTTTGGCATCAGACTGGATGAGAGGAGGAAGGAGGAAAAGGAAGGCATTAACAATGATTCCTGGGTTTGTGATGTGAGGAAATTGGGGTGGGGAGATCTGAGATAAGGATGGGGTGGGGCACGGGAGGATGACCAGGTTTTTTTGCTTTGTTTTTGTTTGAAATGTAGTTTCACCCTTGTTGCCCAGGCTGGAGGGCAAAGAAAGGAAGCGCAGATAAAGGAACATAGATCTTAACTGTAAGCAATTTGATGGAGACATTTCCGGAGGAACTAAGGGGATAATTCAGGGGGGAAGCTGTTCTGGAAAATAACACAATTTTATTTCTTTAAATATTGATTGCCAAGGAAGGTTTCATAAATCACTGGTTAATATTTGAAGGCAAATATGGAATTAGATTGAAATGCTTCCCCCAGAAATATCCCAGCTGTTTCCCAACAGAACCTCAGAGCTTCACCTTCAATCAGGATTGGGCTTGGACAATAGCCATTTTAGAACAAATATTCTCTCATGCCAACATTTTTGTGGCTGGAAAGGTCAAGAGAGAAATTTAGAACAGCTTTATTGTACTAGTTCAGTAATTTTCAGTACTAGTTCCGGAATTACATTCGAGGATAAAACAGAATAATTATAATTCAGGATATCCTCAGCAAATAATCATTTGGAATTTACTCCTAGAATTTTCTCTGGACCGCACTAGATTTTCCTAATTCTATGTGTTTCTGACTTTCTGTGACTATCATTTGTCTGAATCTTGTGTTCTTGATGAGCACCCATTTTTAGAATCAAAAAACAAATCAGAATTTTACTGAGGGTGAAATCTTACTGATGAGGTTTATATCTGAGAAGGGAGATTCGCACTTTGTCAAAAGTTCAGCATTCCTCGACCCCCAACTCTCCTTCCTATTTTTAGATGGAGAAGAAAGAATGGCAACAGTTTTTCTCTTGGTAGAATGTCAGTGTTTTCCTTGATGTAAGCTTGGTGTTTGAAACATGGAGCCAAGATCTTCAGTTTTAGGATTGAAACTTACTCTGTGGCTCACAGCCACTTGGTTTTTATCTTGACTTTGGGATTCTGAGCTTTAAATGAAGTATAGAAATTTCTTTCTTCCCTGGGGTTAAGTGCTGTTATAGAGCTTAATTAATTTGTAATTTGTAATATGCTTTGAAGAATAAAAGGACTTTAAAAATACTAAACATTATAATAACTACAACTTCCGTGTTTGTAAGCAAACTATTAAGACAATTGAGGCCATTTACACATCAAAAGTAAAGTGAAGATTTGGCCATGTTCCAGGTGAGTTAATAAATGTAAACAGTTGAAAGATAGTTCACTATATAAAGTGAGATTTTTTCCCGTGGAGGATGAGGTGCTCTTGAGCCAGTTTCTCTGCAGGATTCAGATGGACTGAATGACTGTTAAATCTTCACTTTTATTTTTGTAGATGCAACTTTTATAAGTGTGGCAAGTGGTTTCAATTTGTTGATTTTTGTTTTTAAAATAAAATAGGTACTTGTACAGACAATGTTGAGTGTTGGCAAGGGTTAGGATTGCCAGATGAAATACAGGCATCTTAGTTTAATTTGAATTTCAGATAAACAACACAGTGTTTCAGTGTATATATGTCCCATGCAATATAGTGGATATGTAAATTATAGTATACCATACCCTAGAATACTGTACAGCAATGGGGAGACACAAATTGCACTTACAACAATAGGGATGGATTTCAGAAACAATGTTTCAGAAGGAAGGTCCTAGTCACAAAGAGTGTATACTGTGTGAATCCATTTATGTGAAGTTTATAAAGAGGCAAAACTAAACTATGGGTTTAGGTCAGCCTAGCGGTCACTGTGGAAGGTTGTGACTTGGAGGGTTCATGAGGGGGTTTTAGAGGTGCTGGTCATGTTCTGTTTCATGATCTGGGTGCTGGTTACACGAGTGTCTTCACTGAAGTGTCATACTTATGGTTTATGTACTTTTCTTTTTTTAAATGTACTTTCCTTTATGTATGTTATATCTGAATAGAATTCACAAGAAAAGAGAAAAATTGGATGTTGTAACATGCCTTAACACACTTCTTAAATTTAGGTTTTGAGAGGAAAATTTGAGAAATTGCATATGCCTATTTAATCTATGAAATTAAGATCTCTGACTTGAAGGTTGTGTTTAGTATCATCTGATTTGCTCTTAGACAAATACTTTGAGTGCACAAAATCTAAGATTTTGGCTTTATTTGTTCATATGTTCATTTGCTTACATACTGAGTGATGTTTTACTGCTTGGTGGGGACTGCGTGAAACAATGATTAGCACATTTTATGACAAATATTTAGTGAATTTTGCTTTTTTAATTACTTGAGTAAGAATAATAGAAATTGATTAACTGATCAATTCAAAGTAAATGACTATTTTTTTAGAAAGGAAGAAATGTAATAGGTTTTTATTTGAAAAGTAACTATTTGCCAAATTAAGACTTCTATTGGTGACAGTTAAAGATGTGAAATCTGCCGTGAGGGCCAACTATTACGAAATGTTACCATTAACCATCAAACACCAAATGTCTAGTATATGAATAACCACGGTTATGTGGGGGTTGTCTAGCACTTTTAAGATAAACACAGAAAACTGCCTGGTGATTTTAAAAATGAACTTGACCAGTAAAAATAGAAAAGAAAGTCCACCAAATCAAATATTTATAAAATAAACATATGTAAATATATAAGTCAACTTTGAAAGACTTAATACTATATTCATTGAAAAAATAAGTAAGATGAATATGGGAAAGAATTTTCAAATGAAGATCGTTTTATCTTGGCAGTGGTACAATTAGTAATGTAGTTGTACTCCTTAATTGAGATTTAGATTTATTAATTATAATGCATATATAAGATGTGATGATAAAGTGGTTAGTTTGAAAAATAAACACCCTAGAATTCACACATTAAAATGCTTGTTTAGGCAACAAAAGCAAAAATAAATAAGTGGGGGAGAAAAAAGCTCTGCACAGAAAGGAAACAAGAGTGAAAAGGCAACCTAGGGAATGAGAGAATATATTTGCAATGCATATATCTGATAAGGGGTTAATACCCACAATATATAAGGAATCATACAACTCAATAGCAAAAAACTCCCAAATAATCCAGTTTAAAAATAGGCAAGGGACCTGAATGGACATTTTCCAAAGAAGACATACAGATGGCCAAAAGGTATATGAAAATGTGCTCAATATTACTAATCGTCAGGGAAATGCAAATCAAAACCACAATGAGATATCATCTCATACCCATTAGGATGGCTATTATCACACAGACAAGACAGTAAGTGTTGGCAGGAAAAGGTGGGTCTGTAAAAGGGTATACAGGTATTGATCGACTTACGACCTATGCAACTTACGACCATTCGACTTTACGACCACAATCGCTAGCCACGACGGCTCCATATCTGGCAGCGCAAACGTTGCTCAGCTGGGCGTACGACAGTGCGGACCAGCTTCCGGCAGCACTGCCATCTCTGCATGCATATAGCCTACTCAACTTACGACCAAATCGTGTTACGACCGGTCTGTCGGAACCAATAGTGGTCGTAAGTCGAGCACTAGCTGTAGTAATTATAAAAAACAGTATATAGGTTCCTCAAAAAACTGGAAATAGAACTGCTGAATCATCTAACAATCCCACTTCTGGGTATATGTATCCAATGGTAATGAAATCAGTATGTTGAAGAAATAGCCGCACTTCCATGATCATTTCAGCGTTATTTATAATTGCTAACATATGAAAATGACCTAAGTGTCTGTTGATACATGGAGAGATAATGAAAATGTGGTATAGGTATGATGGACTATTATTCAGATAAGGAAATATTGCCATTTGTGAAGGGCAATATTGGTGAATCTGGAGGACATTATGCTAAATAAGATAAGCAAGACACAGAAAGACAAATATCACATGACCTTACCTATAAGTAGAATCCAAAAAGTTGAACTCATGGAAACAGAGAGTAGAATGGTGGCTGCCAGGGGCTGAGGATTGGGGAAATGGAGACATGTTAATCAAAAAGAGATGCTGATCAATTTTATTTATTTTTTTTTTTTAGATAGAGTCTCACTCTGTCACCCAGGCTGGAGTGCAGTGGCGCTATCTCGGCTCACTACTGCAACCTCTAGAGGTCTCCCGGGTTCAAGCAATTCTCCGCCTCAGCCTCCAGAGTAGTTGGGAATACAGGTGCCTGCCACCATGCCCAGCTAATTTATTGTATTTTTAGTAGAGACGGGGTTTCACCATCTTGGCCAGGCTGGTCTTGAACTCCTGACCTTGTGATCCACCTGTCTCAGCCTCCCAAAGTGCTGGGATTACGGGCATGAGCCACCTCGCTTGGCGATGTTGATGAAATTTTAGGGATCTAATGAACAGCACGGTAACTATAGTCAACAATACAACAATACTGTATTGTTCACTTGAAATTTGCTGAGAGAGTAGATCTTAAGTGTTCTCACCACACATACCAAAATAAGTAACTATGCGAAATGGTGTATATGTCTACCCAAATATCATATTGTACACTGTAAATACCTATAATTTTTACTTGTCAATTATACCTCAATTCAGCTGGAAAAAATATATGTTCACCTTGGAAGACCATTTATGTATTTTAAAATGCAGACTTGTTCCAAGAATTTTTGGTATTTCTTCTTTACATTTTTTCTACTGAATATCCTTGATTGGTGGTCAATCTTTATATTTAGAAGCCTGTTTAGTTTTTGAGAACAACCAAGACTCATTTAGGACCAAGTTTGGTAAATGAGAGGGTAATTAAGCCTGATAATACTGTGTTTAGACAAAGAGGGGAGTGATTACAGAGTAATGAGATCTTTTCTTAGGTGCCTTGTAAATGAAGGTTAAAGCAATTTTAAATATAATGTTCCCTATATGTGCTGAGTATTGGAAGCACCAATGAAATTAGGTTATAGTGTCATGGCGGCTTCCTAGTAGACACTTATTTCAGTGTCTGTCATCTGCTCGGCTGTTGAGACCGCTGTGCTGACTTTAGTTGTCATCTAGTCCACTGCTCTTGGGTACACAGTGATCCAGTCCACCACATCACTGTTTAGTTCTAGGTCCCTTTCTAGTTCTGCGATTTCAGGATTCGAATTTCCCTGACGTTCTTTTATTTGAAGGTGACACTAATAGTAACATTATTTGCAAATGAGAAATATTGTAAACAATCAAAATGTGTTTCATGTTGCCTCAAATCAGATGATCGTAGTTTCTGGGAGAGAGTCAGGTAGAATTGTGTGAATAAACATATACGCAGGCTTCAAAAATAGGCCTATCATTGGCCAAGATGCTAACTAGTTGCATTTCTTTAGGCAATTTACTTAACCTCTCTAGTCCTGTTTTCCTCATAAAATGGGGACAATAACATCTTATGCTTTATGAGGATTGTTGTGTGTAATAAAGGCAATAATGATAAGGCATTTAATAATAGTGCCCATTCTGAGGAAGGCACCCAATACAACAAGCAGTACATTTAAAAATCCAGTGAAGCAACAGCTTGTTTATGTCTGAAATCCTTAAACCTCTCATTGGCAGTTTTAGCCATAGATATCATTACGTTCCGGGTCACGTAGAGGGTATATTTTACAGACTGGGCTGGGAAAGTAGAACATAAATTTGCTGGTGCCAAGTTCTAAACACATTCACACAGTGTGGTAAACCACCTCTTACTTTCATTCACTCACATGTGGCTAGCCGGAGCTGGTACTGGGAGCCTTGCTTTTTTGGTGTCGAATTCCATGAAATGAAAGAATCAGACTGAAGTGGTACCTTCACTATCAAATGTGCCTACCAGGGACCGGTCTGTCTATGGAGACCTTGCCTGTGGTCTTCCCACTTTGTCTCACTGTGGATCATCTCAAGTCCACCTTTAAGATAAACCTGTATGCGGGGACTGTGCAAGCATGTGGATGCCAATATTAAGTGATGTGAGGACAGGGAATTCGGAACTGCGGCAATGGGTGGAGCAGGAGTGGTGACTGTAGAGAAGATTTCATTGGCACCCTTGCATCCAGGACACAAAGCAGAAGGCTGGGTGTGGTGGCGCACGCCTGTAATTCCAGCATTTTGGGAGGCAGAGGCGGGTGGATCATTTGAGGCCAGGAGTTCGAGTCTAGCCTGGCGAACGTGGCAAAACCCTACCTCTACTAAAAATACAAAGAATTAGCTGGGTATAGTGGTGTGCACCTGTAGTCCCAGCTACTTGGGAAGTTGAGGCAGGCGAATCGCTTGAACCCACGAGGTAGAGGTTGCAGTGAGCTGAGAATGTGCCACTGCACTCCAGCCTAGGTGACAGAGGGAGACGCTGTCTCAAAAAAAGAAAAGAAATAATGTAGAAAACTGCCGCTCAACACTAGGGCTTCCTTAGTGGTTGTAGAGAGGACTCCTTTTCAAAGTCAGACAATTTAATGGACTTTAAATGCTGTGGCTTGTACTCTCAATATCTGTTGCATGAGGAGACACAAAATGACACAAAGGTACAGTAAATTCAGTGATTCTTTCAGGAATGTATATCTTATTGGTAACAAGCATTGTTGAAATGAGCACAACATAGTATTTATTTTGTCTGCATAAGATACTTGGTGTACCTGTGACTTTCAGGTGCCGTGCATGGCCTCTGGGGCCCCTCGGGGGTCTCTCTTTTTGGAAACACAGCCATCAACTCTATCTGAGACGCAATTATGCTAGCAGGGCATCACATTCAAGTGTACGCTGAGTGAAATCTACTCAGCTTACTGGCTGCGTCACCTTAGGCAAACAATGTCATTGTGTATAAAATGGGATAAAACTTACTTCCTAGGATTGAAGTGAGGATTAAATGAGACAACCCAAAGTGCCTAGAACTGTCTGGCACATAGTAAGTACTCAATAAATGCTAGGTCACTTCAGCAGCGATATCATCTTTTAATAAAGTAAATGAGATCCCTTTGCTTTCCTAGTTAAATCTCTTCAAAGACGTCCCATTGTTGCTAAAGCAAAATTGAAACTCACCCTGTCTGGCCTCCCTCACCAAGCCCCAGCCTCACTGGACTTGGTTCCTCTGCTGTTCTAAGCGCGTTCCTGCGGGGCAATCCACCGTGCCTGGAGCCCCCAGGGTCTTTGGCCCTTTCTTCTCTCTTACATCTCAGCTCAAGTCATCTCCTCAGAGAGGTTGTGGCTAACACACACTCCCTGTGCGCCACCCCGTCTCTCTCTATCACACGTGCTGTTTGCTTCCTTTGTAGCCTATGCCATTATTTGTAAAAGTTAACTAACTGACTTGCTTATTTTCTGTCCCACTACAAAGTGAGCAGGTCCACCAGGACAGGACTTGATCCGCCTTATTCACTGTTCCATCTCCAGGGCTCCTCCCAGGTCCTGGCATTAGTGGGGAATTAAAGTGCATTTGTTGAATGGATGATGGTGCCCAGTGCGTAGTAAGCCCTCAGGAAGCGGTAGATCGGGTCCCCAAGCCCCTGGCTGCAGACCAGTACAAGTCTGTGGCCTGTGAGGAATGGGCCACACAGCAGGATGTGAGCGGTGGGCCAGCGAGCATCACTGCCTGAGCTCTACCTGCTGTCAGATCAGCAATGGCGTTAGATTCTCGTAGGAGTGTGAACTCTGTTTTCAACTGCACATGTGAGGGATCTGGGTTGTGTGCTCCTTATGAGTATCTAATGCCTGATGATCTGTCACTGTCTCCCATCACTCCCAGATGGAACCGTCTAGTTGCAGGAAAACAAGCTCAGCGTTCCCACAAATTCTACACATTATGATGAGTTGTATAATTATTCCATTATATATTACAATGTAATAATAACAGAAATGAAGTGCACAATAAATGTAATACACTTAAATCATCTTGAAATCAACTCCTATCCCCCAGTCCATGAAAAAATTATCTTCCATGAAGTCAGTCCCTCTTGCCAAAAAGGTTGAGGACTGCTTGTATTAGAGGATTGTTTTACGGTAGAAGTGTTGTAGAACTCCAAAAACCAGGTTCAGGTACCCAATGCATCATAAGTGAAACACGGACATATCAGCTCTTAGGGGCAGGGCGGTTTCTTCCATTTGGCCAAAGTGTAAGCACAGGAGTGGCAAACTCTCAAATCCAAACTGCCTTTGAACATAACAGGACTTTAAGAAATAAGGCAGGCATGTGGGAGGTGACATCTCTGATGATCAAAGCTACTTGTGTCCCACAGCCAATCAAACTTCTGGACGTCATCAGGAAGGTCTGTATGGGCCAGGCGCAGTGGCTCATGCCTGTAATCCCAGCGCTTTGGGAGGCTGAGGTGGGTGGATTATTTGAGGTGAGGAGTTTGAGACCAGCCTGGCCAACATGGTGAAACCCGATCTCTACTAAAAATACAAAAATTGAGCTGGGCACGTAGCTCACACTGTAATGTGGCTCACGCTGTAAAGTGGTTCACATTGAGCCAGGTGCAGTGGCTCACGCCTGTAATCCCAGGACTTTGGGAGGCCAACGCAGTCAGATCACAAGGTCAGGAGATCGAGACCATCCTGGCTAACACGGTGAAATCTTGTCTCTATTTAAAACACAAAAAACTAGCTGGATGTGGTGGCAAGTGCCTGTAGTCCCAGCTACCCAGGAGGCTGAGGCAGGAGAATTGTTTGAACCAGGGAGGCAGAGGTTGCAGTGAGCCGAGATCGCATCACTGTACTCCAGCCTGGGTGACAGAGCAAGACTCCATCTCAAAAAAATTTAAAAAAATCCAAAATTAGCTGGGCATGGTGGCAGGTGCCTGTAGTCCCAGCGACTTGGGAGGCTGAAGCAGGAGAATCTCTTGAACCTGGGAAGTGGAGGTTGCAGTGAGCTGAGATCGTGCCATGGCACTCCAGTCTGGGTGACGGAGCAAGACTCTGTCTCAAGAAAAAGAAAAACACAGGGAAAATGTGGCACATATACACCATGGAATATTATGCAGCCATCAAAAACAACGAATTCGTGTCCTTTGTAGGGACATGGATGAACCTGGAAACCATCATTCTCAGCAAACTGACACAAGAGCAGAAAATCAAACACCGCATGTTCTCACTCACAGGCGGGTGTTGAACAATGAGAACACATGGACACAGGGAGGGGAGCACAACACACGGGGGTCAGGGGGGGGAAAAGAGGGGAGGGACGGGGGGGGGTGGGGAGCTGGGGAGAGATAGCAAGGGGAGAAATGCCAGATATAGGTGATGGGGATGAAGGCAGCGAATCACCCTGCCACGTGTGTTCCTATGCAACAATGTTGCATGTTCTTCACATGTACCCCCAAACCTAAAATGCAATAAAAAAAAAAAAAGAAAAAGAAGAAGGTCTGTATGACCTAAAGACCATTGTCCTTTGGAAAAAGCAAGTTTATTAATCTTGTGGGCAGCCTCCAGGAGATCAGGACATAAAGTTAATCAATTATTGGTGAGTTAGTGACTGCCTCTACTGTGAGTAATCATGGAAGGAGGAAAGGACAAAGACAATGAAGTAAAATAAACATCTTATGATTTTTATAATATAAGCTCAGTTACAGACGTTCTCAACTAAACCGTTGGATGTGGTGTGTCCAGATACTGCCAGCATGTTATTTCAGAAGATGGTCATTAACCCTTTACTCCCAGTACCTCTCTGCTGAGTTATAGAAGGCGAACTCCACCCACTCCTGCAGTGTGTTCCCAATGTATTTCTGAAAGCCTCCCAGGTTGCTGTCAGGTTGAGGTCAGGAGTTTGAGAACAGCCTGGCCAACATGGTGAAACATGGTGTCATCGTGTGACACTTTGTGTGTGTGTGTATACCTTTAAAATTTTTGCTTAGAACACTAACTGGCTCATGGTAAGCACTATATGACATTAACTATCATCATCACCAATGTTAACATGTGGTTGCATCAGTTTCCTCATATTCCTTGTTATAGCCTCCTTGGCATGAGCTCCACGTCTCTCCGGATGGCACTTTTGCTAATGGGCAGTGGGCCTCGCTCTAGCTGATATTATCACCATCCCCTGACCTGAAAGGGCAAGCACTGCAGTCCTGCTTACCACTGCATCTCAAGTGGGGCATTTTCTCTTCCCTGCATTCCCCCCCACAAAATGAAAGCCAGGGCACAACTTTTGATAGGTTCTTATTGAGGCCCAGGAATAAATGAAGAGATGAACAACAGAGAAAGTGGCTTGTGTAGCTCTTTGTAGTGGCTCTGCTCCAACCCCAGGGACCCAGACTCTCCTTAGGGTCATTTTCAGCTGCCTACCCCTTGGGAATATCTGAGCAAGACTAAGACAGAGCAAGAAAGCTCCTGAGCCACAACTCTGACACAAGTCTATGGAACAATTTACATTTCCAAGTCAAGGCTTTGCCTCCTGTTCTAAAAGAGCCAGATTTAATTAGTGGGATATTCCACATACTCCGCTAAGAATCTTTGTGAGTATTCTTGATTCATATTAGTGGCCACAGGGCACATTTTGGCGTTCTTAAAATAAATGTTTGCTTGGAAGATGAAATCAATCTTCCTTTGAGAAGACAGAAAATTGCTTTAATTTTAATTTTATTTATTTATTTTTCAGTTGGAGTTTCGCTCTGTTACCCAGGCTGGAGTGCAGTGACGCTATCTTGGCTCACTGTAACCTCTGCCTCCTGAGTTATAGACATTCTCCTGTCTCAGCCTCCCGAGTAGCTGGGACCACAGGCATGTGCCACCACACCCCGCTAATTTTTGTATTTTAAGTAGAGACGGGGCTTCAACATGTTGGCTGGGCTGGTCTTGAACTCCTGGTCTCAAGTGATCAGCCCACGTCAGCCTCCCAAAGTGTTGGGATTACAGGCATGAGCCACTGCACCTGGCCAGAAAACTGCTTTTAAAGGTAAGATTTTCTTGGCACTATCTAACACCTTCTCTTCACGTCCACTACAAGCTTTAGCCACTCAAAGCTCAAGGATAAAGACCATGTTAATACTTTATGTACTTCAGAGAGACAATTAATACTGCCTCCCTAAGGCAGGTATGTCTCAGGATTGGCCTTGTCATGCTGCAGTAACAAACATCTCCAAAATGTTAGTGGCCTTAACCATAAAGGTTTCTTTCTCACGTTACATGCCCAACACAGATACTGTGCTGTAGCATTCTCTCAGAAGTCCAGGTGAGCCGAGCCACCATGAATTTCAGGCCCCTGCCCCATGGGCAATAAAGAACTCTTAAGTCTTGCAACAATCAAATGTTCTGCCCTGGAAGTGACACATGTCATTTCTGCTCTCTGCTCTTTGACGAAAACTAGTCACATGGCCTCACTGAGGCACCTGGGGACCAGGAAGTACAGTTTCCTCCTGAGTGCGGGAGAGATGACATATTTGGTGAACAACACCAGTGATCCAACATTCTGAGTAAATATTTGGTGACTGACTTTACTTTCTTCTTCTTCTC